>NC_068992.1:66578460-66594272 GCF_001194135.2 Octopus bimaculoides | reverse complement strand
CGCAAAAGGATGAAGGGCAAAGCTGACCTTGGTAGGATGATATTAATGGTTTCAAATTCTGGCACAAGGCCTGCAATTTAAGGAGAATAAATCAATTCATCAACTCCAGTACTTGACTGGCTCTTATCAACTCCAAAAGGATGAAAGGCAAAGTATCAAAGAGTCAATTTTCAAAGCTAAATCTATTAAAAAAATAAAAACTATATACATTTCCTAAATATTTAAATCAAAACCTATCTCAAAAATTTACTTATAGGTAATAATTACCAAACGGGAATTAGCAATATTCATTCTGCTTCTTTTGAAATATTAATCTCTAATAAATGTCATAGAATTTGTCAGCACCAGTTAAAATCAACTTAACCCTTTATTTTATAGAGTTAAACTATATTGGAGGAAATACTGTTATGTTTGTTGTTGAAGGAATAAATGTTTTTGATTTTCTGAGGTTTTTTTTTTTTTATTAGTTATTTTTTTTATAAATATTCTTTATAAAAGTCTGTGACAATATTCCAAAATAAAACAGAGATCCTTTAAGCACAAACCAGTTTTAATTTGGGTGTTTTTGTTTTTTTTTCTGTCGGTTTTTTTCCTCCATATCAACAAACCAATTACTAAAACAAGACAAACTATATTTGGAAATAAATGAAATTTTCAAAAGAAAGCTGATAATTATCAACCAAAAAAAGTGAATCAGTTTCTTTCTGGTAAAAGTTTTTTTTTTTTAAATACAAAACATAAAAGCCTTGTAAAATATAATTGTTGGTTCCAACTAGCAGTGTGTGTTGACTACAAATAAGCATATTGGGGAGTAATGACATGACTGCAAACAACATGAGAGGTAGGTTTCTAAACAAAATGGAAACAGGAGTCAATAGCACCAAACTATAATGTGTGTATGTATATATGTATACACATGTGTGTATATGCATACATATATATACATGTGACTACATATATAAATATATTTACATGTGGGCATGCAGAGCAACAGTAGCACAGCAACAGGTTGAAGACAATCAACTAAAGTACTGTGACACCCTCTACTTCTTATGGCCTTTCTATTATTGCCAACACACCCCAATCTTGTGTCAGAATAACAAGAAGACTGACCATGCACCAAATAATAAAAGTGTGGCAAAGAAATAAATAAAAATAGCAAGATAGATTATTGGTGTCTTACCAGGGGCTAATCTTGTTGCGGTGGAAGAGGAGTTTGCCTGTAATTAACATCTAGATTGGTAGGTGACCCACAACACAACATGCTTTCATCAGTTGTTAGGGAGGAAGATGCGGTAGATACAATTCACACCTTCAGATTCCCAAGCACCAGAAACACTCAGAGATTTACTAGTGATGTCTTCAAAACAAACATTGGTTCCTTCACTTGTCTTTTAACCCATCACATAAAAACAAATTATAACTGTAATCTCCCTCAGTACCACATTATGGTCAGTTTTATTGGTTAAATAATTCAGTCATTGGAAGCGAACTGATTCCATTTTATAATTTTAGAGAAACATTCTGAGACTGGGGTATGATGCTTGATGCTTAAAAGTACTTTGGCAAAAAAATAGAATCCCAGACCAAAATTCTTGAGATATAGTGTCAGCAGTGCTCATATGGAATCAATGGTATCGTGCTTTTTGGTCCTCCCCACCCTCACCCCCCATCCTCCATCGAATTATTTGCCTCAAAACTTCCACAGCATCTTCCTCTCCAATCATGGAAACAATTCAAAGAATAAAAAATACAGATGAAGTCAATAAACAACACAAGAAGTCAATCTGATAAAACAGTGCCTGCTTACAACTACTGAGGCCAAGGGGGGACAGTGCTTCTACCCCCATGTTGTTTGGAATCACACAATACTAATTAGAAAACATACTTACCACAGCCAGAAACAAAACTAATTAACTTTAATTAATACAAGAAGGGATTTAGTTGCATCTTTTTGTTTGTTTTTAACCAGATTATTTTTTTTTCCTCATTTCATTGACTAGCAGAGGTAAGACAGGTTCTTCCAAAACTACCAAATGGAACAGAATGGTAATAACCAAAATATAGAGAGGAAGAAGGGCACAGAATTCCATAAAGGGAATTCATTGGCAAAAAAAATCAAAATATGTTAAATATATCAATAAAAACAAAACCTTAAAACAAACATGGAGGTCTTTAGAAATTATCAAATTCAAGAATAAGACCTTATTTCACTTATACAAACCTGTTTATATTTCAGTAATACTTTAATCTTTCTCTAATCATTTTCTTATATTCTTAATTAACTCTTATTAATTAATAACAATGCAGTATTATTACAGCTCATTAAATCTAGCAATAACTTTCTGTCTGTTCTTATTCTAATTTATCAATACCATTATTATCCCAACCTCGATTCCCTAATTTTCTTTCTCGGCAACACTTACATATTCCTTTCATCATAATTAACCAAAAACCAATAATCATGAACCTCAGATATTTTAGAAAAACATTGAAAGACCCAACAAAAGATATTTGAGAATATTAAAGTTAGGCCAAAATTTACATCTTCCAACCTATGTAAATGACAAATGGAAACAAACACTATTTTTGTAACTGTTATAGACTTTTCTGTTTTGTATTTTCCTTACTTTCACACAAATTTGGAAATTTTACAAATTATATTCATACCATAATATTTAATAGCACTCACATAAATCGCATACATACAACTAAATACAGAGAGTTTTTTGTAGACACCAATTCATAATGACTTTCACTATAAAAAAAGACTCGTGTATATAATACAATGAATTTATATCCCTACAGAACCTGTATGTAGTTAGAAGACATCTAGAAATAGCAGCCAAAGTTATTGCAAATTATACCTCACCATTTCTTTAAAAAAAAAAAAGAATTAAGACATAAAATACAAAGACAGTATATGCCTAAGTGGGACAACTCTGATCATAGATTTGCTTTATCAGGCTTGGCCTAGGGTTAAATAGTAATTTGACTTGGCAAAAGACTGAATAAGATCCAATACATTTCATCTGAGATGATCTTTGCATTAAAATCTTAAGATACCAAAGTGATTGGGACGAGTCAAGTGTGTTCTTTTCAGATTTGTTTTTTCTATGCTTGCATGGGTTAGATGAGTAAGTTACTGAGACCTTGTTTTGTAGCCAGATGCCTTTCCTGTCATTAATGTTTACTTGGTTTTTCAAATGAGAGATATTGTATCCCATGCAACTTCAAAGGGGTGAAGTGAGATGATTTGTTGACAAGAGAACAGACAACAAAATTTCATAAAGGTGATTTTGTGGATGCAAATGCGCGTGCACACATAGGCTTGCAATGGCTTGCTTTTGGGTTTTGTTTAGCAAATCTATTCAAAGATTTCGTTGACCAAGGACTATAATAGTAAGACACTTGCCTAAGGTAGCATACATTGGGACTGAACTCAAAAGCACATGGTTGGGAATTGAACTCAATAACTATACAAGCATGTAAAATTTAGATATATATTGTGGGGTACCCTAACAACAAACTGGTTATCCCAGAACTAGCCATTAGCATAGAAATGGTAACCAACCTGATCCAAAGAAATAAAAACAAACCATTTCCCACTGATAGTGATTCTGTAGACAAACACTGGATGGAAAATCTCAAATTAGGAAGCAAGAATTAGAAATGATTCTTGAAAATGTCAAAGAGACTTAATAATTTTTTTTTTTTACATAGGAATAAGTTTGTAATTTCATCGTTTCAGGTTCCTCAAATTAAAACTATTCAAAAGCAGGTATCAATGGGTTGTAGAGAAAATTATTTCCAATTCTAACAATTGATGCATCACAACAGTGATACTATTGATACAATTTTAAATATTTTTGTTTACCACTTACTTGGAACTTATTAATTAAAATAGTAATATCACAAAATTATTTTAAAATTAGAAAGAGTCCCCAAGATAGAAGAACATTTGACATTATCCAAATAATGACCACCATTACTGTATACGTTTATGTTTTCAAAGTATATAAGATATTCAAATGACAGCAGCCAAAACAAACAAATTTCTTTGGAGCTACTTAGAATAGGAAAATGGCTATTGAATCTCTGAAGCTGTAAAATTATGTCTAATATGAATTGTAAAAACAAACTAATCTGGATTTCTATTCATTTGTTAATATTAATCAGAATCAATTTGAAATTATTGTTTAAAGACAGCCCTAAACAAATATTACTTTCCACTCAAGTAAACCTCAGAACTTATTTACACAGATCTAGACAGAACACTTAATCAGATTTTCAGAACAAGAAAAACATTTAAGGAAATTCTTTGCAGCTGCTTTTACCTGAAACATTACATCTGTTTGACATTGGGAAATGACAGTAATTTAGCATAACTTTATTAATTGATATTTATTAATTTTAATCATGGAAAAAAAAAATATATATATATATATACTTTTCAGACCATTACCCATTTAGCTGGTAACCATGGAGATGGTTCCATCAAATGGTGATGCTCTGAACAGAAATAGTTCCTGTAAAATGATGGAAGACAAAAATGGTATTATTAATAACATGTTCCAGACACCACAAATATACTAAAATCATACATAGAATATATGAGAATGCCACGGGGTGGAAAATAACAGAAAAAATATTTAAAACTCACCCTTAACTTACAAATGGGAGATTGATATCAGAAATGAAAGAGAAAAAACAACTTTAAAAAAACTGCTGAAGACACATGCTCCAACTACTTCCACAAGCAACAAAGGATGTAGAAACCATCAAGACATAAGACAAAGGAAAACATGCTCCAGTCAGCCAGGAATGAAGAGATATCATCACATTAACGTACACAGTAAATACCATGCTCCAACCAATATACACACACATCGTCTGTGTGTGTGTGAGTATACACACACACACATACAAACACCCACATGCACATACGTAAAGTGAATTATTGTCCATTCTTAAGTCAGCTCATAAAAAGGAAGAATTTATGTAATTTTTCTACCTCTTCCTAAAAACTCGATGTAACTGCAATGTAGAGGTTTCCAATCAGAAAGGAAAACCTCTAGGTTTAGTAATTTTCTAATGAATCCTATAAAATAAAAAAAATTCTGATACCCCCACCCCCAAATACTGTGAGTCAATAGTTTCACATAGTCGAATTGCACTTTAATATTTCCATGGTTTAATGGAATCAGAGGGAAATCAAGTAAAAGCTATTCCTGTAGATTTTTTTTCAAAATTCAGTCAACAACAGCAAAGGTTTTGTTTTTGTATGTAGATTTTTTTTTAATAAAGTATTTATCACAGAAAAGAAAAATTCCAGATCTCACAGTAAAAAACAAGGAACTAAATCTAAAGTATTCACAGAAATTCTGCTGGCATCCAAGAAACTTACCAATATCATTCCAAACCAAACACACATTTATGAAAGCCAACTAACCTCAAAGCAAATAAAATGCAGCAGGACATGGCTTGACAACATCATGCTGAAGAAAAATTTTAGATTTGAGAAAGAAGAATTGACCAAAACAAGAACAACCAAGACAATCAGTACAAGACGGTTCAATACCACAAACAACAACAACAACAACAACAACAGAGAAAACAACAAAAAACTCTTCTTTTCATCAAATGAAAAAAAAACTGAAGTTTAAAAAGAGAAAAACAAAAATTCATGCAAAAACCAGAATCATGCAGACACAAAGAACAACAAAGAGAATGTGTGCAAGGTGTGTAGGTGTGCACTAGAATGCATGCAAATTGGTGTTGTGAATGAAGAGGTGAAGAAGAAATGCCAAAACAATATATTGTAGGGTGTATTGCGCCGAAGCTGCCACCAGCCACCATCCTGCATTGCTGTAACCGCCATTACTACCACCACCAGGACGATGGATCAGTTTAATAAGGGTCTTCAAGAGCTGTTATTTATATCTATTATGGTGCCATTCCAATCCAGAGAATTCAAAGACTTCAAATGAATGGAAGTACAATATTTCCTCAATACAAAGTTGACGAAGGATAGCTTCCTAAAACTTGGTGATACAAAATAACCAGTTAATAAATATTAACAATATGGTGTGATCAACAATCAATACATATTGCAGAGTTAGATATTCTATATTCAACAGAGATCAAACTATGTTATGTGCTTCTAATATAACGGTGAACAGTGGAAGTCCTAAACTCTGTGTGCTTACAATATTCTACAATATCTCTATAAAAAGTATGTCACTCTCTTGTAGAGTGAGTGTTTGTGCGTGTGCGCGCGTGCACACACAGATATACACATACACACACACACAAATGTGTACAGAGTGTGTGTGTTTTGTGTGAAACTCCTTGTGTTAACATTGCATGGTAGTTGTAAATGAGTATCACAATGTCAAACAAGCAATGTCCTTCATTGTCTAGTCTTCTATTAAATGTGTCCAGCCAAAGGGAAATAGGAAGCTGCCTGGAAAGAGGTGACGGTTGATGATAGGAAGCGCATCCAGCTGTAGAAATGCTGCTTCAACAAATTTTGTCTGCCCAATCCAAGCATGGAAAAGTGAACTCTAAAGCAACGACACACACACACATACACACACCATTTTGTAATAGTTAATAGATGCTATACAATTTATAACTGTTTCTAGTTGTGGTGTCCATACCACCACGTACCATATACGCTAGTAAACCTGCATTCCTAACCAGGCAATGTGCACTAACTATGCATATTATTATATTGCAGAAGTGTTTAAGCCAGGAAGTGCAACAATGTGAAATTTAACAATCAAATTATACTATCCACAACTCTGATTACAACAAGAAAACCATCTGAGACGATCGTAAATGTGGGGCACAACAAAAATACATAGGGGAGCTAAATCACCTTAAATCTGCCACCAAAACACAATGGGAGTAAACGTTCAAATATTCTTATTTCAAACTAAATTGATAATTCTAATTTGACATTTAAAAGTTTCATTAGGAAATTCAAAAACCAACAACATCTAGACGAATCTAAATATTCTATCAACAACCGACATAACAAGAGACAAAAGAATATACAATATCCAATAATGAATCTATAAAAACTATTAATACTAACTGCAGAATACCTAATAACAGTTCCTCAAAACTTAATAAAAACAGAGAGAAACTAGTTCAGACATTTTCTTAGTTTAAATTAACAAAATAAAATAGTTAATAATAAAAATAATATTAATGATGACTGAAATCAATTCAGGAACCAATTTCAGTTTCTACCTGAAGAATCGAAAAAGGAAGAAAAATGAAATGCAATGTTGAACTAGGAATTAGAACAATATTTGGGGTCTTTTTTTTTTCAAATTTTTGTTTCTCAATTATTCTATTGCAAATTGAAATTAATTTTTTTGTTAAAAATATTTCATTTTACATTGAATCATGGAAGTGATTAACAAGAAAGGTTCCATAGTAATGGAAACAAATTAAAGAAACTATTTATATTCCAAGAATTGTTCCTGAAAATACTGATGAAATCCTACCACACCAGTTGGGTGTTTTCTGACATAAATGATTTAAATGTGCATGTGTGCTAATTAACCAACAGATAATTGTCCGCATTTACTTAAAATATAGATAACTGTGTGTATGTAATTAGTTCCATATCAAGGAAATACAAAGCTACATAAAGTTAACTAAGTTTTTCTTAGTCACACACACACACACACACGCACGTATATTTACCTATAAAAATAGTTCATAGATGAGAATTGAATATTCTCCGTATAGAATACACTTAGTAATGCTCAAGATATTTAAACATGAGTGGGTAGAGGAGTAAATGTAGGAGGGACAGGCAAGTTGATATACAAAAACCATTAAATGCATTTAATAGAAAAAAATGTATATTTGCTTAGATACGAAAAGGTCCGATCTTACACAGAATAGAAATGATATCAAGAATTAAAGGGGCTGAGTTAAATTGGATTTGTAACACTTTTCTTTAATTCTTGATATCATTTCTATTCTGTGTAAGATCGGACATTTTTGTATCTAAGCAAATATAAATTTTTTCTATTAAATATATTAATTTGTATATTGACCCGTCTAACTTGCTTATCCTTACATTTACTCATATATATACACATACACTTATCTATACATATATTAGTTAACTAATGTGTGTGCACACACATATATATACATACATACACAAACTTAACTAGTGTGTAGTGTGTGTGTGTGTGCAAACAATTTGAAATTCTACATTCAGTTTCTCTGTTAAAAATCACTGAACCCAAAAGCTTTAAAGATCTCCAAAGTGATGGAAACGTTAAATAAACTTGTTTTAATATAAACCTTGTTCTTAAATTGAAACATAAGGATGTGAAAACCAAAGAACTTTTTAATACTTTTCCCTAACAAACATAGCAAAATAATTATAACTTGTGCTTTTTTTGTTGTTGTTTTTAAAAGAATCATTAACAATTAGCAAAGACTGGAAGAAGTAAGAAACTGATTAAAAGAAAAAAAATCTTCCAAAGCCAAAGATTCTCTTGTTGTTTACCTATCTAAAGCAAATTCGAGCAGATCTTCATAGCTGACACTGTCGGAGGTCTTGTAGTTGGCAGACATTGGGGAGAGATCTTCGGAACTTTCATTATCAGAGTATTTCCACCTCGAAACATTCCCAGTTTTACACCAAAATGGGTCTTGATGGTTATAGAATCCCAACTGTTCTAAATTATACTGTACCACTTGTAAACGGTACCTCCTACGTGGGAAAGTGGAACACCCAGACTGTCCTGAAATCATGCTAGACGCTTCTCTAGAAGAAGAGTCATGAAGGGGTGGGACTAGGGTATGGGTTGAAATGGGAGGAGATAAGGAGGTTGGTGGTGTTGGTGAAGCTGATGACGACAATGCTGGTGACGCTGGAAATGGATGTGGCGATGGGGGAGGAGGGGGAGGAGGTGGGGCTGTTGTCGGCATGGGGCAGTAGTCTGTTTGGCAAGGAACAAACACATTGTCATCGTCGTCATCATCATCAGCATCGTTCTCATCAAAGTCTATTGGGGGTGGTGGAGCTGGTGGGAGAGAAGGAATATCATGCAAACAGTTAATAAAGAGGGGCCGGGGTTTGGCTGGAGAGGTAGTGGTGGCGGTGGCGGTGGTAGTGGTAGTGGAAGTAGTGGTCATCACAGTGGTTGCAGCAGAGCAAGAGGCAGAAGAGTGGATGGATACAGAAGTGGAAACTCTGGAGTAAGAAGAGTCGCTATGGCGCAATAGGGGGTACTTCCTGGCCCGTGGCTTGGCGTTGAGCAGCTCGTCTGGCCTCAACGGCTTACGCGGTGGCAACTGTGGCGGGAAACATTTATCTAGGGCAGGCATGCTTTCACTAGAACTGCTGTAGGTGCGGGGCGGTACCACAGGCGTGCGTCGTGGTACAAGATGAGGAGGCATTGAATCAATGATGTCACTTTTGTAGCCCCGAGACAAACTGATGGCTGCATGCTGAGAAATTGTTGTTGTAGAAGTAGTAGTAGAGGTAGCAGTACAAGTAACAACAACAGTTGGACTAGTAAACTGTAACCTAGGCAACGGAAGAGATGGGGGTTTCATACCTTGTCCACGCCCTCCTCGAATAGGAATGGCACCGCCACGCAGCATTCGTAAAGGATTTGTATCAACTTCTTCATCTTCACCATTTGCAGTTGGAACAACTTTAGTTGGAATTCCTTGTGGTTCCCTTAAATTCCGGATATGAGAGTGATCCATACTCTCAGTGGACATAGCTCGTTGGTGATCCATTGAACGCCGAATTCGGCTCTCTCGAGCTAGCTTACTCATAATTTCTCGAGGTGAAGGTTCTGCGAATTCTTCATCGAAACTCATCTTAGGTGATGAAATGCCAAATCTCTCTGAGTGGCTATCAGATCTCCTATCATAACCTCCACCTAGCTTATCTCTTGATTCTGTCTCCATATCTCGATCCTCAACAGACCTCTCAGAACTGGATGCTGGAGAAGACTCTTTACTAAAGGAAAACGAGTCAAGACTCAAAGTATGATGTCCGTTCTCTCTATCGACACTGTGTGCTCTCTCAACGACAGGTTCTGCTTTAGGAATAGCAGTAGGGGGTGGTGGTGGAGGGACATCCATTCTGGGTAATGGTTCTGACCGTTGTTGAGATTCGGATCGTTCTAATCTAGGTGGAGACTCTTTTCTAAAAGAATACTCAATCTTAGTTGGAGGGGGAATTTTGCTGGGGTGGGGGATACGGGAAGGGTGCTCAGATTTCAGAGGATGTTCAATTTTGCTTTCCATTTTCGGTAGGTCTGTTTTGGGCAAAATCTCTGGTTTACTTTGAGACTCTGACCTGATGGAAGAGTCAGTTCTATTTGGGTAGTCAAATTTTGGTTCACTTCTTGACAAATGATCAGTCCTAGGAGGAGTTTCAGGAAGAGGCGGCGCTTCTTTTGGTTGGTCTATCTGTGGAACAATATCTGGTTTGGGAGGCAATTCCGGTTTAGTTATTTCTGGCTTTGTAATTGACTCGATGCGAGGGGTAGGTTCTACTCTGTGTTCTGGACGTGGTTTGGGTATAGGTGGTGGCTCAATTTTAGACATAGCTGCCCGGGACTTGCTCAGTGGCTTTATGTCTGAGTCTTTTCTTGTAATTGTAGCAGTGGGAAGGGTAGCAGTAGAGGAAAATGAGCTGGATTCTGGTTCTGCTTTGTTTGGGGATAATTCAGTATTAATAGTTAGTTCTTGTGAGAGAGATTCTACAGCTGGAGATGAGGGAGAGCTCTCTTTCCCTGCACCTTTCATTACAAGTATATTGTAAGCTTCTTGAGACTCTGGTGGAAGATCTTCATCAAGGTCGGCTTTCAGTGCAATCTCTTCGGTAAATGTCTTTTTGCGCTCCTGTTTAGGACTCCGCTTCATTGATATCTTCAATTTTTGGATGAGCTTTGGAGAGTCTGAACTGGTTTCAGATTTTGGACTCAGTTGATCATCGTCCATATTCATTTTATTGCACTGCATCGCAAATTCATTTGCTAAAGCTATGGCATTATTAATCATTTTCTCATCATGAGCAGACATAGGTTTTACTTTTGCTTGCTTCTTTCCTTCAGATTTAGGCTCCCGGGGGGGAGTTTCCTGAAATAGAAAACACAAGGATACTAAGGTACACACACATGCTTACTACACAACACTAGCACTACTTTTGGGGTTTTTATCAGCCCACAATAATCCCACAATAATTACCCAGAGTCTATTGATATTCAAACCATTATTCTCATCAATATAAATTGACAATTGGTTTCTCATTCAAAAATGTTGATTTTCCTTTTATCTTTACCCCACTTTTAAATGTGAAAAATATTAGAGAAGCTTTCTTTAATAAAAGAAATTAAATTTAAATAATTAAAACAAATCAATTTTTCTAGATTTGCTTATCAATTCACAGCAAAATTGTGTGAAGGAATTGGTAGGAATGATTTTGCAAATAGAGAAGTGATTTTCAATTGAGTTCATAGAGAATTTTTGGTTCTTTAGTGCAACCATAGTGGCAATGGTGAAGCACTGTCCTTATTGTAAGACTTCAATTCTCTGGTTTTACTTTTTTACAATTTTTTTTTTTATGTCATCTTAATTTTTAAGAAATCCAAAACTATTCTATTGTTTTAGACAACTGAAATGGAATTGTAAGGTCAGAAGTGATATTGAAGACATGCTGAGGAGAAAAGAAATTTACAAGAAATTATGCCAAAAGAAAGAAAAGGTAAAATTGAGATGTTTAAGAAGATTAATAGGTAAAAAAAAAAAAAAACAATTAGGTGAAGGAAAATGAAGATTAAAGAATGTGGATTAGAAAGATTGACCCATTAATGAGGTGTGTTAATCTTTGTCCAAGCCAAAAAGCTAGCATTTGCCAAAACTTTGAGACATAGAACTCCAAGTCTCATTTCTATGCAAGCAGTGAATGATTATCGGCAATAATATAAACCAGTAAAATAATAATAATAATAATAATAATAATAATAATAATAATTTCTAATTTTGGCACATTGCCAGCAAGTTTGAGGGGAGGGGCAAGCCAGTTATGTCGCTCTCTGTGCTCAACTGGTGCTTATTTTATCAACTCCGAAAGGATGAAAGGCAAAGTCAATGTCAGTGACATTTGAACTTAGAACCATGAAGGGCCAAAAGAAATGTTGCTAAGCATTTTGTCCGACGCGCTAACGCTTCTGCCAGCTTGCTGCCTGGATGATGATGATGATGATGATGATGATAATAAAACAAACAATAAATGGTCAGGTGAAGTTAAGAGCATGTTTATTTTGGAATGGTTAATATATGTGTTCCACACTGCAATCAATTTAGTTCCAACAAACTGTCTCAGATGAAATCACTTGCCTGGCAAGTTACACCTCTGAAATAATAATAATGTTCAAGGTGAAATTTCTAACACCAAATCTCAGAAACTGTTTTTGTAGATTAAATATGTAAATGAATGTTACTTCTTCTTCCAAATGTAATGAAAACAAGACAACCTTCTCCAAGTGGAGATTGCCATTTAGTTCTTTGACTACATTCTAACATCAAATAGTATCAATGGAATGACATCCAAACTAATATATAATTAAATAACAAAATATGAGCTTTATTAAAAGGGGGGGAAAAAAAGGAACTTTAATGTTGCATTTCAGCGAAAGGATCAAAGTGATACAAAATAGCAAAATCAGAAAAGGTTTAACAAATGACTAAAGCACACTCTCACCTGCAAAAGAGAAGCACAAAATATTTCAATGCTGCGTTCCCAAATCCCTTTGCTTGAATTAATTTCTAACCATAGTCATTAAACAATTCATTTAACAAAATATTTAAGAATGCAATAATATTTCTGGTGGAATCGGTGAAGAAGAGAGAGCAAGATTTATCAGTGCATCATAATAGCCAGAAGGTTCAACAGCTTCAACAACCAAGATATGATGACACTAATCTGGATATAGTAATGGGTAATAACAATAATTTGCCATCTCAGAAATTCAGATGACCTATTCCAAGTATGTGCCATTATATACTTAGTTTGGCTTAATTCTTAGTCTCACTTAAATTTTGTCCATGTTGCCCCTTACAGTTAAATCGCAAATGACGATGAATGTTGCTTAAACTATTTATGGACAGCACCAAGATGCCAACTTAAACTGAAGCATCCTGGTGCATTGTACAGATGGGGAACCATTGTCCTATTTGAATTAATTATTCTGGCCTCAGTTGCTGCTCTCGCTTTACATGAGAAATAACAGAATAAGTTGTATAAAACCAAATTGTTAACAGCTGCTCTGTGAGTTCATCTCTGCATCATTCATGTTCCACAGTGTATCACTTACTTAGATACTCAGTTTACCTAAAGCTGTCTGTATGTATATATACCCCTATATATATATATTGGGGTAGCAAGCATCAAATGATGATAATATCATTTACTTAATCAAATCATTTGTAAATTTTAGAAAGATAAATTAGTCAGTAAGGAATATTTTAGATATCTTATGAAATATTGACATGAACTAAAGGATTTTTGAATAAGAATAAATATAAATTACTAAAGGCTGTTAGATTTGCAGGCACAGTTATTGAAAATTTTCATGACTAGTTTTGGTTAATGTTGCTAAATTTATTCATAGTTATTTATTATTTATTAGAGAAGCAACAATTCCAACCTGGTCTCATAATTATTAGTAGTAACCACAATAACAACAACAATAGTTTCAACCATTGGTACAAGACCAGCAATTTTGGAGAGAAGAGCTAGTCAATGACATTGACCCCATCCCCCACCCCCCATTGCTCAACTGGTATATTTATCTTATCAACCCTGAAAGGATGAAAGACAATTAGTGATATTATTCAATCCCAGAGGGATAAAAATCCCCCGTCAGGAACTGAACTCAGACTGTAAAGAATGAGGAAGAAATATTCCAAAACATGTTGCCCGATGTTCTAATGATTCTACCACCTCACCACCACGATTATGACGATGATGATTCTAATTTTAGCACAAGGCAATCAATTTGAGGTGGAGGGGCAAGGTGATTACATCAATCCCAATATTTGACTGATGCTGTATTTTATTGACCTTGAAAAGATGAAAGAAAGTTAACCTCAGTGGGATTTGAACTCAGAACATAAAGAGTCCGAAGAATGCTGCTAAGCATTTTGACATGTTACCAATTCTCCCAGCACACCCTCTCGATAACAATGATAAGAATAATCCTTTCTACTATAGGGACAAAGTTTGAAACCCCAGGAGAGGGGACTAGTCAATAACATCAACCCCAGGGATTTCAACCACCCATCCTTCAACATTTATAAAGTAACTATTAATTACAAACTGGGAACAATTCAAAAGATTATATCTGACTCACTACAAATATTCTTGTTACTGAGAACACAATGTTTAAATCAATAGAAAATACCAGAAAACTGCACAAAAGGTCTGCCACTAGAAATACAGTTGTATCTCTCTAACAAAGACAATCCTCAACAGCTGATTTTAGCAGCTAATTAGCACTAATTAAGTACCATCGTTTAACTACAATAACAACAATAGTAACACTGAAGCTTGTTGACTTGCAGGAGACGGTTTCTGCAAAGAAAGCTACCTGCAATAGATTAGTGTCTGCTACAAGGAAATTATTAATTTCTCCTTCATTTAACACCATACAACTACCCTAACAATATTTTGGAGTATCAAAGAATTAACTTGGCTACCTCAATATTTACAGCTCAAATCCACCTGTGTACAACTTTACCTTTAAATGTTCCAGGGCAGATAGAAATACCTGTACAATAATGAAGTCATTCAATTAGATCCCGCTCATTTTAAGAAATAACTACATTAGCCTTTTTTTAATGTTGCAACACAAATTTTACTGTTTTACAAAACAGCTGGCGTCTCTGAGCAATCCCTCAATAATCCTATATTCCTACAACACAACACAACACATACAAACTTATTCATTTACTTAGTAATTCTATCACTACAACAAGTTATGGTTCACTTATGAGCTCAGAATAAGACCAAAACCCTTACAGTTGCCAGAAAAATGTTTAAATTAATCACTGACTAAAATTACTCCTCACTCTGCAATTATTTCCAGTTAGTTGCTTACCCTCCCTGCATAGAATATGTTCATTCACACTAATTTAACTTTATTTACATTACAGATTAACATCTAAGAATTTAACACATGTGTGAGAGAGAGAGAGAGAGAGAGAGACAGAGAGAGAAAGAAAGAGAGAGAGTGTATGTGTGTACAGCCCTTTCCTATATAAAAAAAGATTCAGTACGAGACAAGCTTTTACCATAATTATGAAATTGGGTTAGTTTGCCATTATTTTGCAGCTATCCTAAACCTTTAAAAAGCATCATGTTAATTCTTGAAGATATAAGAGAGAGAACAGAAACTAATTTCTGAAATGGAGTTCCTTAGAAGAAAGTTGACTTACAGGAACATGAGGAGGAATAAGAGGACTTGTATCTTTGGGCGAGAGTGTTGTGCTTTCTTCCTCTTCATCAGCCGTAGTTTCAACAGGTGCTACCTTTGTCTCTTCAACGACAGGGGAAGTGTCTTTTGAAGTTGACAAGCTACGTGTAATATCTTCATCCTTTTTATCTTCAAGAGCCTTCATAACTTCATCCATAAGAGAAGGACCAAAATCAAGTGAAGTCTAAAACATACAAAAATAAATGAATAAAAACATGCATTTTATGCAGTTTATGTATGTATATATATATATATATATATATATATATATAT
>NC_068992.1:66559938-66578450 GCF_001194135.2 Octopus bimaculoides | reverse complement strand
ATATATATATATATATATATATATATATATATATACATATATAAATTTAATGTTGACCAATTTGTTTCTATATCAAACAAAACAGTTTTCAATTAGATAATTATTTGCATAATAATAAGAGGAATAATGGGGTTTTTTTACTTGTTTTTCTTTTATTTCTTATATAATAATTATAATAGGAGAGTGAGCAAGCTTTAGTATAGACTCCCACTGACTGCTCAATGAAGAAGTGTTGGGTCTGTAAAATACAAACCATAGGTACAAATTCCCAATCTTATGATGATATCTTCACAATAACTATCACAGATAAAACATTGAATGAATGATTCTTTGATTGTCTTTAAACCATGACCACACCAACAGAACTGAGCAGAACGGCTCATTGATAATTTAGTTACACATCTCCATTAAAGTAAGAAATAAATAGCTGAGTGGTTAAGGTAAAGTAAGAGCAGTAGCAGCAGCAGAGCTTGTGTTTGATGGAAGTTATTTCATTGTTTCACATCAATATCCTGAAGTCTTACATTTGCTATACCCCCTCCCCACTCCCAGCCGACAGATTATTTATTTCACAGATACTTTCTAGTTTTTGCAAGGAAATGGTCCAGTTATATTTGTAGTAGTAGTTCAGGGTTAATAAATAATGACAAGAGAGATTTACTACTCTACACACTACTAGCATTAAAGCCACCCACTTCATCTTTTCTGATCAGAATCTATCAATGAAAATGAACCCAATTAACTCCATTAGCAAAATAATTGAGGTCACCACAATCAGTTATGATTAATGAGTGACAAAGTTGGTTTGCCAAAAACTTACTACCTAGGGTTACAATGAACACTATAAATGTTTCAAATATAAAAATTAGAAGAAAAACAAGTTTGTTGGTAAATTTTCAAAACTTACAGTTAGATCAGGAACTTTAAAATCACCAAAATCAAAATCCATTTCTTCATCAATATCCTGATAACCTCCACCAGAACCTTCAGTTCGAATGGTGGAACTACTCTCAAGAGAATCCCGACTAGACCTGAAACAAAAAAAATAAATAATTTATCATCAAGTTCACAGTGTTGGTGGGAAATAGTCCATTTTTTAAGTCTGGTGAACACAGGCACAATTTCTGCTAGATCAGATTGGGGCCTGGTGCAGCCTCCTGGCTTCCCAAACCCCAGTCAAACCGTCAAACCTATGCCAGCATGGAAAATTGATGTTAAACGATGATGATGAAAACAGTCAACACTGAGGGAAACTCCAAACTATCTGGTATCACAACTTGCACCACAAATCCTTCCTCTATAAATTGACAATATTTGATATTTCTTCATGCAAGAATAGCTAATACTTAGACAATCTAGTTTGAAAAGATCACTTCCAGCTATAAATAATTTATATACAAAATATTATTAAATCGATTTAAACAATCAGTACTGATTTCAAAACCAATAATGTAAATTCTATATGGATGCGGCAACCCAGTGTGACACTCTGCTACATTAATTAGCAATCTGTTCTGATCTTGTAATCTAAAGGCTAACTCAGTGAGTAAATTAAGAACATTCCAAGCTGAATCCAGACCTGCAATCCTAAAATTTTGGATTCCTATGTTTTCATTACTGCAATTGTTTTCAGCGATTTTTTTTACACGATTTTTTGCAACGATCATCATTGGGAAGCAATTACAACAAAATCTGTTTGCAGATCTTGGTCGGTTGCTTAAAAGCTAACTACTAGCTTAAGCTAGTAGTTATATAATTGTCAAAAAATAAATTCTTAAATGCTCCTTGTAAGAAGCATTAAGTACGTTTTCTTCTTAACGGCCTAGTTTAGGAAGGGAGATAAATGAGAACTCTCCATACAGTAAGGCATTAAATAAGACCAAGTGAAATATAGAACTGGACAAAACCAGTTCAGAGCATTCACAACTAAATAAATAATACTGAAACACCAGACCTCTTCTTTTCTTCACAATAAACTCCAAACCCATGCTAGCATGGAAAGCGGACGTTAAACGATGATGATGATGCTTATCAGACAAGGTGATAGTTGAGTGCTGGACTGCATTATGTCCCTTTATGTATGCAGTCTAAATCTGAATGGGTGAGAGAGCAAGATTGTCACCTTACTGGCAGCACCTCTGTGCATAGCGTCCCCAACTCTTGGAAGCCCTTCATATCTTCCTAGTTTTCTTAGCAATCATCAGAATGTGGAACCCTGACTGATGCCTTCTTCAGATCAACAAAAGATTGGTCAAGTGCTTTATCCCTAGCTAAGTACTTTCCCTATAGTTGTCTCATTAGCACGAGAGCACCAGAGGTACTCCGTCCTTGTACAAAGCCAAACTGCCTTCCATCTCAGTTGAATATCTTCCTCATTAATGACGTTGGTAACAAAGTTGGTTGCACCCAAAACAAAGACAAAGACTGGATTACTAACCATGTGTTGCCATAGCCATTAGTTCCTGGTCGAGATCCATCTTGATTCAGGGATATATCAGACTGACTATTCCTAATGATGCGATCATGAGCCGGACTTTCTCTTGCAAATCTCGGTAATGATATCGATGCACCACGACTTTCTTCAGTTAATTTACCTGCCAATATCAAACAACACATCAATAATAACTGATAAACACGATATAGACAACATAAATAGTAAATAAATAATAGTCTAAATATATTTAACATGTTAAACAATGACACCACTTCAAAATGTTCATTAGTAATTAAGTAATCTTTGTTTTTTTTAAGCAATTCTGAATATTCAGACAACAGCTTGACTTTAGAGTTAGAAATATGTTAGGTTGTTAGTTGTCAACTGCAAAGAGTAAGAAGTTGATATGCAGATTCCCAGGTGAAACAATTTCAATTCATCAAGCTAAAAATATATTATTACACAATAATATGTGACCTTTTGGTGAAGAAAGAAATCAATATTAGAAGTCTTGTAGAGTCAATTATTATTCAACTCCATTAAACAGATCAGTTCTAGCTCTGCTATGTGGCCATCCAACTAGCTCATAAAATAGCAGCTAAGTCACCATTAAATTGCAATCTATCATCTATATATACAAAAAAAAAAAAAAAAGATGCATTAGATAACCTAGTCCTAGATATATTTAAATAAAAGACTGAGTATTCTTGGCAGGAAGGCTTTTCATTATAGGTCAGCTTGATCAGAGCTGACCTGAGGTTAAACAATGATATAGTGCTACATAGAGACTGTAGCCAAAATACTGTCTGTAGTGCTTAAACTTCAGTGTTTAAGCACAGAAGCCAGACATCAAAGTTACTAAACAACAGCAGCTGATTTTATAGAACCAAGTACTAACCTGGGCTTGCTACTTTTACTGGAAGTTTACCATCCCCAATGAAAGGTATGTCACCAAAAACTGCTCCATCATAACCAATATGACCTGTGTGTCGAAGATCGTCCTTTGGTCCACTGATCATGTCAGCACGAAGTTTCCTGCCTGATCTCCGACTGGATTCTATAAAAAGAATTTGAAATTAGCAAAAATAAAAATATTTCCTTTATACTATTTTTAATTTCATTCGTTTGATTTTTTAATTAGAAAAGTTGCAGTATTTTAGTATAAAAATAAAAAGAAATAGCAGGATGATATAAAGTTAAAGCTATTTTCACATTTCAATACTCCAAATTCTTTGTATTCCTAGCACAATCAACAATGCTAATTGCATTTAATTTTGTACATTTCTATGTTAGAAAATTTTAAAACTAATATATAGCGTAAACAACGGATAAACCTAATCTTTTTCATGTTCAGTATTTATATTTCCATCACGAAAAGCAGAAACTAACCAATTTCACTGTTGCAATTCTCAAGTCATCACACTTTCAAGCAGCTCTTCTTGTCTGACCACATTAGCAAGACGACAAGTCGGCACTATAAAGGACTTGTCTACATTGTCATTTAGTTCTGTTTAATTTCGTATGAGACCAATGAGAGAGCAGCCATTAAGCAGTCTCTCAACGTGCAAGAAAATGCAGTTTTACCTCCTTTACATCAAAATACCCGTCTGGATCTATGGATGGTGAGGAACAGATTTATGTCTTTCATCCTCAGTCAGTTAATGTAAGGCTAAACAGAAGCAACAGCTTTATACAACACTGGGTCTGATTTAATGACCTCTTCACAATTACATTCATCCTAACTGTTATTAACCGATATCAACTGATTCTAATGGCTACAGAACATTTTTTTTGTTGTACTCGTTACATTAATGGTGAATGAGTTAAAACACAGAATCTATGTATTATCATACGATTATTGAGTGAGAGAGTAGCACATGCCATCAAAGTGACACTGGGACACAAATATATGAAACCCAATATACCCCCATCATGACTACCTGTCTGATAAGAGTACATCAGACACATGCCTCACAACCATATGTGATATGGTGACCTCACATCAAGATAAACAACACATGGTCTTGCAGGTGGAGCTCAGAATTTTCTTCAAGTGGAGTTGCCCATCCCACTAAAAAGGTCTCTGATAATAACAGTTGCAGTTATTATTATTCTCATTATTATTATTATTAACAATATTATAATTCAATAATTATCAATGTCTTTCTATATGAAAATACTTTCAAGTTCTCCCTTTCTCCTGTCTCCCCTCATCCCTTTTATAAAACATTTCCTCTCCTTCTTACACATTCACACTGTCTGCCTTTCTCAAACCTAGTCAACCTTTTTCCTTCTAGAATGAAATCATCTTTTTCTACAGGTCGCCCCCCACACACACATACATACATCTTACTCTTCTGTTGGAAAAGGAGTGGTTCCTCCATGCTCACTCTTCCTTCTTTATATATTCAATAGTTTTTTTTTTGGTTTTTTTTTTTTTGCTCATTTTTGTGGCTAACCACCAGAACTTCTGCTGTGAAAAAGACTCCCATGAGTACGACGAGTAAGGGGGTGGACTAAACATCCCAGAAGACTCCTCAGAGATAACATCTGAACCATGATGATTGATCTAGCTCGGTTTTTATGACCTCACTATTTAAGATAGGCTTCAACAATTAGGATAATCTTGAATCTATAAAGGTGTCACATCTAAACACATTACGTTATCTAATTTTGGTGACTTCAAAGTCTTTTGATTCACTTCTACACTTTTTCTATGGAGCTGGGTGGTTGTTGCTTGTTGTGAAAGACTGAACAGAAACTAAAAGCAACAAAACACTGCCATAAGCTCTGGCTAACAACTAACTTCTTCTAACAGACAGGGAAATTAAGTATCAACGGTCATGTTTTATACACACACACACACACAGAGGTTAAGTGGATGAAAGTTAGTTAGCCTAAGTGGGATTCGAACTCAGCAGAGAACTGCAATAAATGTCACAAAGCATCTTATTTAATACTTTAAGGATTCAATCTGTTTGCTGTCTCACTAAGACAGACACACACACACATACACATATATATATCTATATATATAATACACACGTGTATATATGGAAGGTGGACGTCAAACAATGAGGATACACATACTTGTATATATACACACACACACACACACACACACACACACGTGCACATGTGTGTGTGTATAGTGAGACAACAAACAGATTGAATCTTTAAAGTATCAACTAAGATGCTTCGTGACATTTATTGCAGTTCTCTGCTGAGTTCAAACCCCACCTAGGTTAACTAACTTTGTCCACTTAACCTCAATAAATTAAATAGCAGCTCTTTTCTGCTGGAATGCTCTCTTTCCTCTTCTACGTGTTACATCCGGGATGTTACACTCAGTCAAAGTATTGTTTGGCCAAGAGATTGTCTATGTGAGCTTGTGACTACATGGACACCTAAAACCATTGCACATGCTACCAAGTCATGCTAACAAAAAAAAAAAAAAAACAAGTAACAGCACTGTGTGGGTGTGGATGCTTTTTTAAATGTGCAATGAATTATAACATGGTTTTTAATTCATCCTCATCGTTTAACGTCCGTTTTCCATGCTGGCATGGGCTGGATGGTTTGACTGAGGTCTGGAGAGCCAGTAGGCTGCACCAGGCTCCAATCTGATCTGGATGCCCTTCCTAACACCAACCACTCCGAGAGTGTAGTGGGTGCTTTTTACGTACCACCAGCACAGGAGCCAGTCAGGTGGGCCTGGCATCAATGATGTTCGGATGGTGCTTTCTATGTGCCACTGGCACAAGAGCCAGTCAGGGGCTACTGGCATCAGCCACAATCGGTTGGTGCTTTTTACGTGCCATCGGCATGGGGAGCCAGTCAGGCAGACCTGGCATCAACCACATTCAGATGGTGCTTTTTACGTGCCACCAGGTTTCTATTTTAAATAATGAATTATAATAATGGTTTCGAATTTTGGCACAAGGCCAGCAATTTTGGATTAGATCAACCCCAGTGCT
This sequence comes from Octopus bimaculoides, assembly GCF_001194135.2. Lineage (NCBI taxonomy): Eukaryota > Metazoa > Mollusca > Cephalopoda > Octopoda > Octopodidae > Octopus > Octopus bimaculoides. Next base: position 66,572,039 of record NC_068992.1, on the reverse strand, counting down.
CAACTGATACTTATTTCATCAACCGTGAAAGGATAAAAGGCAAAGTCAACCCTGGTGGCATTTGAAATCAGAATGTAAAGATGGGTAAAATGCTGCAAGATTAGTTTCTACTCCTCATCAAAGCAGCAGCAGGTTAACATCTATTTAAGCAAGATGTTTTAGTTTGTATGATCCTACAACACATTACTTTCTCCGACATCTAGACTCCAATGCAATTTCATTAAATAACCCTTCAACAGATGAAAATTTAAAGTTTTGCTTAAGTAATAGTTTTAATTAAACAACCAACCATCTCTTTTCAAGTTCAATTCATCATCAGGCCAGGCTAATTAATTTTATCTAAGCCACTTATTCATAACTGAATACTGTATATTTAAGGCCATTAGTCACACACTTTCCAGGTCAGTAATATTAAATGTACTACAGCTTATAAACAGGATTAATATCCATCATTCATTTGATATCTAATTACATTATCTTTGATGCCATACCATAAAGGATCTTTTCCTTAGATCAATTTTCTATTTTTCAATATCATACTAATTTATTATTGCTAAACACCAACATTCCTCACCGTTGTGTGATTGGTAGATATCCTCCTAGAAAAGTGAGATTATTTATTTTCAATGATTATGTTTGAAACAACATCTGGCCATACTGTTGTAATATATAGTTTAATCTATTTTACAGCTGTAATACACCATCAATGCAGTTTCAACCAATCTTACGATTACAATATGCAAGTGCTAAGTTTAAGAAAAACAGGAAGGGCAGAAGGTAGAAATTGAGAGTAAAGTTTTGAACTGAAGTTGGTTACCCTTTCTCGATAGAGAAGTTCTTGGTAACTCAATGGGGCTGGTCTTGGGTTCAATGAACGCAACTGTCTTTGTAGCATCAAAGAGCCCACATTTGCCTGTATCCAATGCACCTTTCCAGAACTTTGAAGGGGCATTTTCTGGACTGCAAAGAGACGAAGAAAACAAATTTAGTTAAACATAAATGAATTATCAACAGTTTACATGAAATTTATAAAAATATGAAAACTTGATAATGAGCTAATCAAGGAAGATGTTCACCAGGTCTATACAAATATCTAACACAGTTGCAGAGACTGCCCAGTTAATTTCTTAAATTTAAAAGAAGTGTGCGTGTGTGTGTGTTTTTAATTTATACAAGCTATGGAATATTTTGTAATTTTCCCAGTGTGATGACAATCTACACCAACAGATGATATTTCCATGATATTGAATGATATCTAAACACTCAGAGAGCATGTGTGGTCTTGCTGGATAAAAAAAATTGAATCTAGGTCAAAATTGCAATCGTTTAGTTGCTAGTTACACATGTTCTCTAGGGTTCAACACCAACAAAATTGTTTTAAAAGCTTTATGATATATATATATATATATATATATATATATATAAGAGAGAGAAATGAAAACCATTCTATCATTGGGGCACCACTGAAGGTTGTTTCCTTATTTATCTAGAGCAGAAATCCCTAAAATGTGTCTCAGGATAATTCAGAAACGGTCACCAACACAGAATTGTTTACTTTTGAAATATGATAATGAAATTAATCCAGAAAGATGTTCAACAGATTAACGCAAATATGTAATACAGCTGGAAAGATTACCTAGTTAATTTTTTTGACAAATTTTAAACAAATATACTATATGTGTGTCTGTAATATATATGCTCTATGGAGTAGTCTGTATGCATGTATGTATTTCTCTCCCTCTTCACACACACACACACAGCTGCTCTACTAAGCACGTCACTCCAAGCAGTAAGCCACAGTCACATGCAAGCAATTTTGTTCAACTCAATCTCTTTGAACAAGTCAGGTGGGACAGTGCTGAAGTAAGACCCGCAGAAAGCCAATTCTGCCAGCGATGATGACATTCATCATGCAAACGTGATGGGCTGGCATGCACCTTGAGGTTGAAATGCTTTTGGAAAACAAGTTGGGTCCGACTGTGATTCCAGCTTAGAGGCATTCAGCCATCATCGTTGAGAGGCAACATGATACCACCATTCCATCGAGCAAGCACAGAAACTATTGCTCTGACCCCGTGGTTCCTTTCACACTGGATGGGATAGCTGTAGCTGAGTTGGCAAAAGCATCGGTGGCAAGGGACAATGTATGAGCATATTGCCACTGTGCCCTGAAACCCCAACAACTCGGGGCATGGCACACACACAATGCATTGGTAGAATAAAACTAACCTTTCTCACAAACCATGTGGTTAGGAAACAAACTTCTCATTACACATTGTAAACTTATACTGCAGTATACTATTCTTTATTTTAAATTTTAAATTACTTTAGTACTAAATTTTTTCAGAAATTACATTGTAAGAATTTTGAAAATTTAGGAATTAAAAGCTGAAAAACTATAAAACAGTTGTAAGAAGACTGAACAGAAAACAGCAAAAAAATTTGGAGAAAATATGGTCAGAAACTAACAGAGCAAAGGAATTAGAAATTGGAGGCACTTACTTCTTATCTAAAATAACAATGGTGTCGTAAGCCTTAAAAACTAAATATTCATCACCAGCAGAGGTTTCTGGAGAATCAGCAACTGCTTTTGCCAGAGATGGGCGCATCTACAAAAAACACAAGAACATTATCATGAAGAATAGCTCACTAAGAAAGAGTGGATCAATTATATGGGAGAAAACTTTTAAGAATAAAGGTCAAATCATTTTGAAAATTCTTGGAAAGGTAAATAAACTTACCTTTGGCTGTTTCAAAAATATTTCACTGAATGTAGGCCTATCCTTTGGGTCATCTTCCCAACACGATTTCATTAGGTCAAAGTACTCTCTGGGGCAAAGATCAGGTCGATCTAAGCGCTGACAATTTGGCTGATCAACAGCTTCAAGGATCTTTAGTAGAAGAACAAAAAAAACAATCTAATTTATTCCAAAATTCCTTGAAAATGTTCCTAACATTATCCTGCAGTTTATGTTTCTGCTAATTTTCCATCATCTTACCCAGACAAACTATGCTCTAAGCTAACGTAAAACTTATCTTCGATCAACAACCTCAGGGACTGGCCAGTCTAAACATACAACAGGTAGAATATTTTGGCCAGATATCATCACATCATTTAACATCCGTTGGATGGTTTGACCAGGGCTGGTAAGCTGAAAGGCTGCACCAGACTCCAGTCTGATTTGACATGGTTTTCTACAGCTGGAAGCCCTTTCTAATACTAACCACTCCGAGAGTGTGATGAGTACTATTATATGCCACCAGCTTGGGTGCCATTTGCATGACACCGGTATCTGCCATGGTCTTCTTCTCAAGTACGACATAATGCCAAAGGTGTTGGTCATTGCTTCTGTTTTAAATGCTAAAAGGTTAAAATTCTATAAAAATAAACGTCAAATGACAGGCTGAGAAATTAACCTAGTCATCTCATATGGTTTAACATTTTATCCCAATTTCCTCTTTAAAAAAAATTCTTGTTTCTTAGAGGACTTTCATATTGTTTATTTCCATTCCTGTCTTAAACATGGCTGGTTATTATGGAAATCTTAACTAAATTAATAGCTCTCCATACACTGAAGAATGTAAATGATAACGTTTGAGCAATTCTAGTAACTGATGGGTTATAATTAACACATGCCAACACAGATTTCATGATTTTCTCATTAATTGTAAAGTTGTTTATTGTACACTCTATCATGTGACCCCCGCCATTGTTAGGTGACAAAGATGACCATTTCATTTCAATTGTATCAAATAGACTATATGACAGAGAGCATATAAACTCTTTAAATACATCAAAAAGATACAATATTTCAATAAAAAAAAAATCTCTCTAAAGATAATTAGATTTTCTTTCAAGAAATCAAAAAAAAAAAAAAACTTCAAATTCTGTGGCAACCAACCTGTTGTCCAGTCATTCCAGCCCAAGGCTGGAATCCATATGTAAACATTTCCCAAAGAGTAACTCCATATGACCAAACATCACTCGCAGATGTAAACTTCAAATAATTGATACACTCCGGAGCACACCTGTAATTAGAGTGATGAACACAAATTATAGGCTTTAGAGAAGAATGTTGTAAAGGAAGTCTGCAATTTCAGTCATTCTTTCCAATAACTCTTGTCACTTGCAAAACACAAAATGTTCTTCTCAAGCATACACAGCTACACAAACTTAAGATAATACAAGTATGTAAAAACACATTGAAAGGAAGTATACTAATACAAACAGGACTGTGTGTGTGTGTGTGCATGCGTATATATGATTGTGAGAGTGTGTGTGTGTGTGTGTGTGCACGCACATTAATCAACACTTAATTGACAAAGAGAAACATCTTTAATGAGGCAGAGAGTTAAGTCTCTTAGCTCTTAAGTCCAGGGATGATTTACAGACAAACCACTGCAACCCATAGACCAAGTCTGTGTGGGGAGAGGGAAGGTTCCAGCGAATCAGTAAGTGACAAGGAGGTGGAATGATAAAGTAAGACAGGCCTGGAAAAAATGGAAAGAGGAATGGTGCCAGGTAGAATATTGGGTAACTAAAAGACTAGCGAGACACTTAACTAGCAAGGATTGAAGGAGAAAGAGGTTCATGAAGAGCAGATCAGAGAATGTGTTTCAGATGATGAAATTGTGTTGTTGAGAATGGGGATGTCTTTGGAATGCTAAGTGGTGTGTAATTCCCATCACAGATGTCAGGAGGAAATGCCACAAGAAGAGGTTAATAAATGATGAGAATGCATGAAGGAAAGAGGGGAGGAGGAGGAGGGGGGGACAACAGCAAGTGGATCCAACTGAAGGATCAGCAGCTGTTGACAGTTGAAAGAATCATTAATGTAGAATGACAGAGAAAGCAGCTGGAGCAAGAGGAGGGAGCAGGTGATAATATCTGAACAAGTGTTTCAGTATCATTGTCAGGACACAGGAGATATTTTAGAAAGAAATAACTACAGATGGACATGTTCAGGAACAATTCAGTTCAAGCATGGCTGTACCCACAATGCTGATTGGCAAGTTCCCACAGCAGAATCAGAGGCAAAGTTCCAAAGATGCATGGGAGTCTAGAATCACAAGATCTGAAAGTAAATCTGGCAAAAACATGATACAGCAGAAAGAATACTGAATTGTATGGCTGTCTTGGAAGAGTCCATGTTCAATTTGTAGAATAGGTGGTTGTAGAAATTGTTAAGTTCATATCCAATATAAATCAGGAGTCCACAAGAGATTTAGTGAGATCATTCTCTTATTGACAAAAAAGGAAGGAAGATACATCATCATAATCATCATCATGTAATGTCTGTTGTCCATGCTGGTATGGGTCAGAAATTGGCATGAAAAACAGACAGGGAATGAATACTTTCAAATGTCTGGATGGCTCTCTAGAAGTAGTCAGAAGACCTCTTACAAGTTGTCAACAGGAAGTGTTACTTAGGAGGGCCAAATGAGCAGCAGAAGTTAGGGTTCTGAAAACACAGTAACCAGATAAAAACTGGGAAGGAAAATCTTCAAGGAAGTATTACATCTGATGACAATAAAGGTTTCTCAGAAGACAGAGATCGTGTGACCCCATGTCCAAGCATGGAGAAAATGTTTTAAAAAATCATGTGATGAATGGTCATGAAAAATATATTGTTCTCAAAACAATTTTTTTTTTCAATAAAAGAAAAATTCATTCGATTAAATTAAGTGATTCTCAACACATATACAACTTTCTTTTCCTATATGCCAGTCATTTCTCAACACAACATGTACCAATCAACCAATGGTACTACACATTTTAATCTGCAATAATTAGCCAAATGACTCCCTCAAAAGAAATGTTATATGATCCCTCAAAGCAGACAAATATTATAGACCTTAAGTATATATAATCTATCATTTAGTTTCATTCCATAAATTTTGTTTTCATACCCTCTTGACTTTTATAACAATTCCTCAACAATTAAAATTTCATACTGGATATTGTCACTATACTTTTCCTTCAGTTAATATAATAATTGCACATTTAACTGGACAAGCCTACCTCTGACATGACAAAAAAAAAAGAAATGGACATTAAATGACTTTTAGAGGGCTGTCAACAGCTTACTAATAATAGTGTCAAAAAAACAAAAAGTAGTATTTGTTTAAAAATATTTTGACAACTGTGTCTCTTACACAAGACCTATCATTGCCTGGTGTCCTTGTGAAAGCTTTCTCTCAGAAAGTAATTTCTGTTGATAATTTAACCCTTTAGCATTCAGATTATTCTATTGAATATAATGCTTATTTGCATTATTTAAAATTAATAATGCATTATCTCATAGCCTTGTGACTCCAATGATGAGATTATTTGTGTGTGTGTGTGTGTGTGTGTGTGTGTGTGTGTGTGTGTGTGTGTGTGTGTGTGTGTGTGTGTGTGTGTGTACATGCTTTTCATTTGTGTAATAGTTGTAAAATGTGGGCACATGGACAGGCACTAAGAGGAAACACTGACGACAATCAGGGATTACTATTAAAGTCTTAAGAAATATTTGAAAAGCCTGTCCATAGTAAAGACTCTGTGTTATACTTTATCACACTGAAATGGAGCACACTGCAACCACCAACATAGAACTATCAAAAATAAACTTAAACCTGATACTGAAGCAAGTTCTTTATAATTACAATTTAATGCTAAAGCAATAATTCTCTGGCAAAGATACAGCATTTCTGAGTCTGAACGATAAGCCTAAATCTATTTCAAATCAAAACATATAAAAAAACATCATCAAAGGACTGACTCACCAAGCAATTGGAAGTTTTAGATTGATGGTAAAATTACTCTGGTAATAGTCTTTGCCTACTCCAAGGGCTCGAGACAATCCAAAGTCACTGATCTTTACCTGTAGAGGAAATAAAACAACACAAACTGAGATCGTGAAGAAAATTTGAGAGTTAGGCAGAATTATTGTAACATTCCCAATGCAAGATATATATATAATTGAGGATATAATCATTAAAATGATTATATCAGTGACTAGTGTATAAAAAAACAATCATATTGGTAAAATTAATTTTTAAGTATATAATTATAATTATGATTAAAGACGCTGAAATGCCAGCATCTATACACTAGAAGTAGATGTCAAATATAGGAGCTGGCATTCTAGCGCCCTTAATTATAATTATATTTTTATAATATATATACTTAAAAATTTATATATATATATATATATATATATATATATATATATATATATATATATAACTTCTAAAGGTTAATGGGTGAAGGGACTAAAGATATTATTGCTATACTAATAAATGATAGGAAAATAGGATATTCTTTGATTGGAAATATATGTGAGAAAAGCTTACCTTGTTCTTGCTAAACACCAAAATGTTGCGCGCTGCTAGATCTCTGTGAATGAGACGTTTGCTTTCTAAATATGCCATTCCATCACAGATTTGCTGGGAAAAGTCACAAAGTCGCAAAACAGGAAAATCCAAACGTAGAGAAGGTTCTTTGAGACACTCGAGTAATGAACGCATTGGTGCTAATTCTGTTACCTAGATTAGACAGATAAAAATAGTTAAAAATTTGGAAGCATGGCACATGGAGAAAACTAATCAGAAAATCAAAAATATCAATCCTATCCATGGGGGCCAACCCATGGATGGATGGAAGAGAGAAAGAAAAAAAAGAAAGGAAGGAGGAAAGAAAAAGGGAAAAAAACGAGAGAGAGAGAGAGAGAAAGAAAGGAAAGAAGAAATAAAAGAAAGAAAGAAAGAAAATTTCAAGTTGTTTCTATGGGATTTACATAAACCCAGCTGGGTTAAGTTTTGTATTTAAAGGAGAAAATCATGATATATTTCTGGAGAAAGAGAGCAGACATAAAGAAAAAAGTACAAGCACAATTTTTTTTCTGTTTGCTTTGTTTTATTGCTTTTAATTTATCTAACTGGAGCAGAAGAGTGGATTGAAAGAAAACATTAATGCAATTGAATTATTCAGTAAACATGTATATAGGATGGCTGTGTAGGAAAAGGATTCTAATTCATTTCAAATACAGGTTAACACTGTACAGATATATATATATATATATATATATATATATATATATATATAGCAGCAGTTGGGGCAGGCTGAAAGATTACTTTATCAACTTGGAGCTCAACACATTTTCACCCAACATCATCTTTACTGTAAAAGTGTAAAATATATTGAATCAACTGTTGACTACAAGTCCTCAGCCATTTAAACATTGCTCTCTTGTTTCTTGTACTGAACCTATTTATATCTAACTTTGAAAATACTTCTTCAGTTCTACATGAAAGCAAAAATTCTCTTCACAACTGCTTAGAAAGAGAGATAGAAACAGCCATATGAATTCTAATAGATTGGGTTATATTTCATTAATTAGATATAAATTTTACCGTGTTTTAACTTAGAGCATTAAAAAAAATCTCAAGTACAGAATGTAACATGTAAAAACAAAAATATAAATTTTGTAAAATAAAAAAAAACACTTTATAATCTCAGTTGAGTTTCAGTTATTCTTTGGTTATGATGATGGTGATATCATTGGTTGTTACACTCTTTAAGTGTGAAGAGGAGGAGGAGGAAAATAGTTTACTCAATAGATAGTTGTTACTAACTAAGCCCAGAGAGTAGTATCAGTATATAATAGTATAATCCAGTTAGTTTTATAAAAGAGAGTGCAGACATTCAGTTCGGTGAGAATTACAGAAGAAAGAGATTCATCGGAAAAACGTAGATTCTTTAAGCCTTTAGCAGATCACTCTGTTGAATGTGACATTGTAAGGTAGGTGTGAGAGGCTGGATCCAGTTAGTGTATGTTTCAGCCCTGAGGCTGTGGCCATGCTGGGGCACTGCCAGCATGAACATAAAACAGGTAAAATATCTTGACCAGATATGGCTGGTTTAAATGTAAAGAGTATTTTTCAAATGTCAAATTGGCTGAAATAATTGGATGTTATCGGACCATGACTTGTTACACACCACTAAGATCATTAACAGCTTCAGATAATGATACAGATTAGATATGACACTGCTCATGTCCAAACCAGTGAAAAAAAAATTCTTTCAATATCAACTAATTTTAACTAAACATGTAAAAGAAAAAAATTAAAACATTAAAAAAAGGGAGGGAAAGAAGAAGAAAAAACCTGCTGCACATTAGCTGCAGGTAACATGAACAGGGTTAATAATGTAAGGCAGACAAATCGACTTGATGCCTGAATCCTATATAGCTTTCCCTGTTGCTCCATTATAAGCAAAGAAAATATATTTTAGATCACATTGCTGCTGTAATAAAACAACCCATTACAAACAACTTCCCCCTAACAAACCCCCCTTAGGTAGCTGTCATCCTTAAAAGGGAAATGAAAATGTGTGTTGCTTCTGTGTAATTCCATGGAGACAAATGAAAACAGAAAATAAAACATCTCATTTTCTTTCTTTCTTTCTCTCTCTCTCTCTCTCTCTCTCAGACAAAATAATCTACCATTAAAAAGTTCATAAGTTGCTAATTAAACATAAGAATCAAGTCATGAGAAAGTCAAGAGACAGTAAACAGACAGGTCACGGAAAAGAAACCAAAGGTACAAACAAATTTAATTCAAAAATGGGGGAAGGGACAGCGCTCACCTAACAAGCTATATTTCACATATCAATGCCCCCCCACTTCACCACAAGACTCTTATACCAGAAATGTACAATAGATTACTAAGAAAACAACTCTGGCTCGAATATACATAGAATTAGCACATAGACATGGCCAATGAGAAGAAGTGTAGAATTTCTCCACAAACTGCACTGTTCTCAAAGAAAACAATTTCAATGTGGAATGTAACAAACACTGAAGAAGGCAATAATTCTCACCACAATTAGACCAATTAGACCAATTAGACCAGTCTTAACTGAATACTCTATAGAAGAAAGTGTTTTATTTGGGTTTTTTTCTTTTTTTTTAAAAATGACAGTAACTCAAAAAGTTTGTGTTAAAAAAACTGTTTTCCTTCAAGTTTTCACAAGACAAAATAATTAAATGAAGAACTGTATGGTAAGAACTAAGAACAAAATCAAAGACACACAAGACAAAATTAATTAACACCAACTCTAAATTATGATAATTAGTTCATGTGATTGAGTCCATTTCCCCATTCTAATGATTTATTCTACCCACCCACACACACCTACACATTTCATATCATAGTTTACACCTAAGGCTTTCAATATGTAGACCCACACAATCCAATATTACAGTTGGTGTCTGTTGTTCAATGATGAGCATTCGGTTTCTCCATCAACTAATTTCTCTTTTGAATTGACACGCCAGTAGCTGAGTATTCCACAAACACATGTACATCATTTAACATCTGCTTTTCATGCTAGCATGGGTACAAGCCTTAGAGCAGCACTAGGCTCCATTTGGCATAGCTTCAACAGCTGGGTGCCCTTCCTAATGCCAACCACTTTACAGAGTGGACTGGGAGCTTTTTACACGGCACCATCACCGGCAGGATTACTCAGTACCTTTAATACAATTCTCAAGCACCGCATAAACAATGGGGTGACAAAGATATACCCTTCACATTACAGTTAAAATGCACTCAACAAGATTCCATACAGTTTCCATCAACACCTATTTCACTCACAAAGTATGGGTCAGTCTAAGGCTATGAAAAATGACACTTGCCCAAAATATCATACAGTGGGATCAAACCTGGAACTCTGTGATTGCAAAGTAGACTTCTTAATCACTCAGCTATATCACATCACCAATCCAATGCTTTAGTAAGGTTTTAAAAGACAACCATGTAATGATCAGCACTTGAACCACAAATATAGGAGCATCCTTGCAGTTCTTGGGTTTCTAAACAAGTCAGCCATCTCAGTACTAACCAAACCTAGTTTATCTTCAATATTTCAATATAAACTAATCTTTCCACATGACATTCTAGAAAACTAGAAACTCATATGTTTAAAAAAAAAAAAACCTAAAAATTCTTAGCTTATATAACCTTTATCTTGAAGAAAGCACAATCGCAAAAAAAAAAGAAAAAGAAAACAACAAACTCATCACAGAATCTACAATTTTTGCTATTTTTCTACATTTTATCTCCTAATTATAACAAATTTTTATTTCTCTTTATCAGCAAGAGAATTTTGTAAGAGGAAATTTATTTAATTTCTTATTTATGTCACATTTTAAGAGATAACTCTTTAACAAACATATTAGATATCTCCTATATTTGTGCTCTTTCTCTCTGTCCATGCATGTGTGTGTATATATACATTCACACACACACAATTTATACCATATCAAGAAACAGTATTTTATTAGTGTTCACAAACGTGTATCATTTTGCAAGTTCTCAGAAAGAACAGTGTTGTATTTTCCAAAATGATGATGGTTATTTCAGAAAAAGGAATTACTGTAGAGAGCTCTCTGAAGAAGTAGCTAAAGGTGAGGGGAAATCCTAAATAATCAATGTTTAGTCCAAGAAATGTAATCAACACAAAGTCAGAAGTAGAAGAATCTCCACCAATCAATATAACAAAAAATAAATAAAAGACTGAGTGGAAGCAGATAAAGAAATAATTAGCTAGAGAGGAATTCTGCTTTGCATTGTATCAAATACAATTAGAGATTTCCATAGAAGAAGGAAATAAATATTGGCAAGGAGGCAGAAAGTTTTGGAGAAGATATTCAACTCCTTTCAAAATCAAAATATGAAGTGAGTTTTGAGTAAATTATTTTGCATTAGTATCTATAAGATTGAACATTTAATAATGGAAATTCTTCTAAAAGAATCAGACAGATACTCAAGACAAGTAGTACACTAAATGAACCTGAAATCCTCAATGACCTCACACACTGCAAAATCTTTAAGTCAGGAAAAGCACAGAGATGTACTCTTCAGTGTACATGCAAACTTTTCTAGAACATCTCTATACAGAATAGAGTTCAGATAGATATTTAAGAAAGAAGGTTTAAAAGGGGGATTGGGAATACTTGGACAGTATGGCTTTGGCTCTCTATCATTTCAAGTAATTTATGAACTGTTTGAGCTAGCATATGAGTGTGTGTGTGTGTGTGTGTGTGTGTGTGTGTGTG
>NC_068992.1:66557850-66559793 GCF_001194135.2 Octopus bimaculoides | reverse complement strand
GTGTGTGTGTGTGTGTGTGTGTGTGTGTGTGTGTGTGTGTGTGTGGCTGGCTGATTGTTTATTTCAATTAGAAATGATATTACAAGGTCAACTTTACAAAAATAGACAACCTAAGACAAGAAATAAACAAAAGGGTGGAAAAAAAAATTCAGAATTTCAAAATAGATAATGAAATGTCAACTTACCAACATGAGAGAGCTTTCTTTGTCCAAGACTACTCCAAACATTCGCACAATGTTCTCATGGTCGATAGTTTGCATAATGTTAGCCTCCTTCAGAAATTCTGCCACTCCATTTTGCATACGATCCCGGCTCAAACACTTTATGGCAACTTGCACCTTCAATAATTGAAACAGATAACAGTTACTTTGATATATTTACATCTTTCATATTAAAATAAAACAATGCACACAAACTAAGACACAGAGAAATATACATACATACAAACCCAGATGCATCTCAAACTGACCAGATCCAACCGCTCACACCTACCCTACAATGTCATTCTAAAAATATGCAAACACACCGTTGAAATCTTGAAGCTACAAAATAATGCGTGGTTAATTCAAATCAATGTAAATAAATAGGCAACACATTTGACCAAGAAACGTGAATGCTAAAATATCCTATCTCTGGTGAGTTTGAATAAAAAGTAAAAAGTTTGACTGCTTTCAAAACATCAAAGCAGTAAAACAATCCCAAATACACACACATAAACCACTTTCAACCTGTTTGCAACAATCTCATCTTTGCAGCATTTCATAATTCACTGCATATTTCGTCTTAGCTTTGCTGCAGTATGAATCGGCAATGTTACAAGTCAATACTCCTATTTTGTTGCTGAACACTGCAGAGACATGTGAACAAGATATTGTAGAGCTAAGTCTTCTTTTTTTTTTTTTACAAAAATCAATCAAAATATTATAAATTCAACCTAAGAAAAATAATTGGAAGATCTCTTGAAAATCAATTTTGAAAAAGGAAGGGGCATTAAACGTGCAACCAGAAGGTTGACATAACAACTCTCACTTTCTCTTTCACGCACTCAGTCATTACACGGAAGAGGGGATTTCTTTCATACATTTCCAAGAACCAGAAGTCAAGAGTGCTAGGAGTTATAGGATGGCATTTGGATTTTGGAAGCAAGTTCTTTTTTTGGCTTTCTTTTTTTAAATAAGAATCTCCTCCTTAGACACAAGGCCAGAAATGTAGTGGGGAGTGGGGAAATAAATTAGATTTCCCCCCAATATTTGAGTGCTACAAAAGGCTAAGCACTAAAGGCAACAGCATTTTTGTTCAACTATCTAATGATTCTATCAATTCATGAAGAATACGAAAAATTGAAAAAGAAATACAAAATTATTTATTTTTGAAAGAAATCATGGCCCTCAAAACACCTAGCACCACCCCAGAGCAGCTCCTTCTGACACTTGCTGCCCTCTTGTGAGCCCACAACACCACTCTCAAGGGGATGCTACAGACTAATGTTAAGAACCAACTTCTCTACAACATTTCATTCAACCTTGCTAGAAATAAGGGTCACAATTACCCTGAAATCACATCCTATTGTCACGAAAGTAACAGAGGATATGTTAGATAAGGGCTAAAACAACGTGAAGCACATTGTAACGAGCAACGTAAAACAACAGCCAATACTCTGTCAATACCAGAGTATTGGAGACAATGCAAACCTTGAATCCATTATTGCAGAATGGAAAGATTCAGCTGGACTGCGCTTGAGCATCTTGATCAGGAATGACCTAGGGTTCAACACAACTGCTGATACAATTCTACAGCCTCAACCTCCCTTCCTTTCACTGCTCCTGACATCAAGCAATCAAGCTGGTGTCACATTTGGGTTGTTGTTGTAGAAACAACTCTAATAAAAGTAATCAGCTGAGGAGGGGGAGGGAGAGAGAGAGAGAGAGAGAGAGAGAGAGAGA
>NC_068992.1:66554613-66557766 GCF_001194135.2 Octopus bimaculoides | reverse complement strand
AGAAAGAGAGAGAGAGAAAGAGAGAGAGAGAGAGAAAGAGAGAGAGAGGGGAGCTTTTTTTTCTATGCTGAGAAACAGTCACAATGGAACTGCTTTCCCCTGAGGTGACCAGCTTCAGTAATCCGCATAATTAAAACAGACTACAATAACTAAATTAGATCTGTCACTCTAACTTATAGATTAGTTGGGGCATACAGTAAAAGAACAAAAAAAAAAAAAGAATATGCTTTTTACAGAGAGAGAGAGAGAGAGAGAGAGAGAGAGAGAGAGAGAGAGAGACACACAGAGAGAGGGAGAAATCCATCCCATTTGGATTTAATTATCATCTAAATAAACAAATGAGATTGCAATAATAATATTTGATTTAAAACATTTTGGTTCTGTTGTAAAAACTGAAGTTTAACAGCAGCAGCTGTAATACTACTACTAATACTAGTGGTGGTACCACTATTAGTAGCAGCAGCAGCAAACTTCAACAAGTCAATACTTCATCTCAGATATTGTAAGAAGCAAAAAAATTATAAACAAACAAGAATACAAATCAACCCTAATAAATTAGTTTTTTTTTTAATTCTGGCTACAAGTGTCAGTCTACAGGTAACACTGCAGAAGAAGCACTTCAGGCCTTTATAAAAGACTAATCTTCTTGAGTTGGCCCTTTTGTGTTAAAAAAAAAATGGAATCCCAAATTCTGGTGAATGGGGTAGAGCAAGATTTAATTGGCAGTTGTAAGAGTGCTGGATAGAATGTGTCAGTGGATCTGTGTTCAAATTCCATTGAGACCAACTACTCCTTTTGTCCCTCTGGTGTCAATAAGATGGAATACAGGGCAGTGGATTGTCAGAGCTGTGGGAGGGTCATGTGAGATTATCTTGTGGCAGTTGTTCTGGTTCTTTGTATTCTTACAGCAACATCTGTGACAACACCAGTGCCAAGCTGTTTTCAGCAAAGTTGGTGGCCATTCCCTTGGAAAAATACTGGTGGCATGGAGAGGAGAGACTGGCATGAATGGATGACTACTAGCGTTCCTCAAGCCTGCACATATAGGGGCAGATGTATGCTGAAACTTGACAAATGAGGTCAGGTAAAAATCTGTGAAGTAGTCTGTCACATCAACAATAGTTCATAGAAGAGTTTTGTTAAGTTTTAATTGATGGGAAAGGTAAATAATGGGTCAGGAGCTGTAGCCCTTCACCACGTACAGAAAGTGGTTCTATTTTTCACTTTGGTTGTGTAACACTTTACATTGTTTTTCTAAGAGGAATGGCAGCATTCTGAAAAGTTAGATTCTTCCTTCTCCTTATGATAACTGAAGATATTGAAATGGTCAGGAAATTATGTATATGAAATGAGATTTGCAATCATTTATTTTCACAGGATTTTAAATTATGTACATTCTGGGTTTTTTTCTTTTAAATCCCATAAAATTAGTTCCATTTTCTTTTAATATAAAATGCATCATCAATGTAAAGGTATTCATATTGAAAGGGTTAAGACAGAAGTTATTCCAGATGAAATGATGTAATAAAATGTGAGGATCTATTTCAGAAAAGCAAATATTTACTCTACCATTTACAAGTGCTGTGATGTAAAATCCCAACACACTGAGTCAGGTGACCCACTTTTCACTCCTAAAATGTAGCCCTTACCACTTCAGTTTATGCCACAAGTAGTACTATTTGGGAGATATTATTATATTAAACCCCCAGTTCCCTGCTCCTTTCAGCTGAAACATTGTACCTAATCAAAAACAAATCAATACAGTAATGTAGACAGAAAGTTAATATTTCACTACCAAACAGCAATGGTAGAGGCTGTTATCCTTCAATGTCAGTTACTACAATAAATATATTGTAATATTTTATTTATAAATCAGAGAGGGGGTAAGACTTGTGAGCAGAGCCTTTTTTGGGGCCTACTACATTAGGGAATCAGATAACAGCATGCCGACTCCCAATCTCAGCTATTTTATGTTATGTGAACAAAAGGTTCCCAAAGCTAGTCTTCTCTCTGTTTCTTTATAAATTTTTTATGTTATATTGTTGCTTGTGCAATTGTTTATACAGTAGAATATCTTTTCCTTCACTAACCACTCAACTGTGAAGTAGGAGTGGAACCCCTGTTAAATGGAACAAGCAAAATTATATGAACGTGCCTTAAGCAAATACACAAGAGCTAAAGTAAGACTTTCTCATCATCCTGTAATCTTCAGAGATTAGAGAAAGCTCCAATAAAAACTAATGATTGTCTTCAATTTTCTAAGATTTATTCCAGCCATAAATATGGCACTCTACTAGCCAATGCATGTAGCTATGTGTTCTAGAAATAGCTTCCAAATCTCCTTCAAACCATACACCGCTGATCATAGATCAGCTCAAAGAAGACTGACCTGTGACTAATCAACAGCTAACAATTATTACTTTATTTTAATTAAACACAGCATGCCAAGAAAAAAAGTTAGAAACTCAAGCCATTTTGGGTAAAAAAAAAAAAAGCATTTCAAGTGATGCCTCCAGATATTAAAGAGAACTGGTTGGTTCTGAGAATCTAAACTTAAAAAGCAGCAAAGTTCAGTTATAATATCCATCAGAAAGAAACAAAACTACAATCCTTATGTCTGGACTTGTAAATATACAGTTCAAAACCTCTATTTCTGGAAACTTCATAGCCAAAACTGCACCAGAATTGTCAAGTTTCTCACGCTTCATTGTAATAGAGTACATCTGTCAACTAGGTAGAAAGTAAATAGAGTACACTTGCTGACATGGTACACAACTCATCAACAATTACACTAAGACACTACTCAATCATTAGGTGACAGCAAACCGAATTCAACTTTCAATGGACTTTAAAGACATCCTAAGGGTCAAGTGGTTGTATTAAAACTGGACAATGGATTAAGTCTACAACCCAAGAACAAGAACAGTCCATTCAGTGGACTTCCACACAATTCCTGTCAACCAAATTCCATTTAGAAAGTTTTGTTTGACCTGAGGTTATGGCAAAGACATTTGACCTGAGGTTATGGCAAAGACATTTGGCCAAAGTGTCACGCTGAGGGTGAAGCAAAAGACATTTGGCCAAAGTGTCACGCTGAGGGTGAAGCAAAAGACATTTGGCCAAAGTGTCACGCTGAGGGTGAAGCAAAAGACA
>NC_068992.1:66537059-66554423 GCF_001194135.2 Octopus bimaculoides | reverse complement strand
ACATTTGGCCAAAGTGTCACGCTGAGGGTGAAGCAAAAGACATTTGGCCAAAGTGTCACGCTGAGGGTGAAGCAAAAGACATTTGGCCAAAGTGTCACGCTGAGGGTGAAGCAAAAGACATTTGATCAAGGTGCTGTGCTGTAGAACCAAACATGAAAACAGTGAAAGTGAAACTCTTAACTCCATAGCTATGCAAGAGTGTGAGTTTGAATTGAATATTAAGGACATTAAACTCTCTTTAATTGTTATTATTATTATTATAGTAACAAGCTGACAGAATCAATGCATCAAACCAAATGTTTAGTGGCATTTCTTCTGGTTCTTTATATTTGTGAGTCCAAATTATGCTGAGATCAACTTTGCCATTTGCCCTTTTAGAGTCAACAAAATAAAGTAGAAGTCAAGTGGTGGGGTTAATGTGATCAACGAGCAACCTTCCCCGAATTTTTCAGATCCTATGTAAAACACCATCATTATTACGACCCACTAGTTTAGGAAAGACTAGAATCACAAGCAATACTGCCCTTCCCCTTAAAAACACTATGGGGGGGGGGGTCTGTTACAATAGCAGCATCCAAACTGTACAATTACAATAATTCTGATGAAAAAACAGCAGCAGCTGAGCTACATCAATGAACTGACGGCAACCTATAAATACACTCAGATGTTACATTTGGTAAAAGGACTGAGCAGAAACATTGATAGCCAGACAATCCTTTCCATCTAATCATATATTAACATCAAAAATAGAAAAATGAAGCTTTTACTTGAGCACAATTTATTAATCCATAAAATGTATTGATTAAACAGAATAAAAAGAATACAAGACAGAGAGAGATAAAGAAGAATTTATAATACATTTATCAGTTCTCTAGTAGTAGAAAATGGTGCTCTATATAGATATGATGATGTTAACTTCATTTTCTCTTAACTTACCACAATATTAGCAACAGCATGCAGAAGGGAATTAATTTGAACCAAGTTGGCTATCCAATTATCAAGCCTTGTTTTTTTGTTCAATGGACCATGCATAATAAGAGAATTCTTGTAATAATAGATCGGCATCTATTGCCATAGGATGCACAAACCAAATAGCTTCACTACAGATAAGAATCTTGTCTTAGGACAGAGAGAAAGAGAAAGACATTTTCCTAAGGAGAAAGACTATACTTGGTAGCTTTCTGTCTCAGGAATTGCAATAGAATCTAGACTTTAACTGTGCTAATTGATTCAATCAATAGGATTGCACCATCTATTTTACTCAACTTGGTTTGGATTCAGAAAAACATGAAGAATAAATGAAGCCTTGTTCAAAACAACCACTGAAATACTTATTAAATTCTAATCCATTAATTTCTTATAAATCTATGAATGTGTGTATGTATAAACACACATATATATGCATGTATAAACACATATGCATATGCAGCTATACATAATTATAAATTACACTCACTGCATACAAAATGATTACATTTTGCATGTGACTTCCTCTGAAGAATTCATCTACTTAACACCCAAGCTATAGATGGTATGTAAATAGAGAATGAAGCAATGCAACTTTATGAAAAATTATTCTTAACTCTTGTGACATTATATAATCAAGAGTAGAAAGATCTTACGTAAACCCTGTTAAACCACTTTTGTTTTTTGTTTTTTTAAAGGTTTTAACTCAGGAAATCCTTGCAAGGACAACTGAAGTTTATACACACACAAGATAGACACAAGTTTGTATGTGTACATATGTATGCATAAATGTGTTCATATACACAAAATAGATGCAATTTTATGCATATACATGTATATGCTTAAACATGTGCATTATATGTAAATGTACATATGAAAGTGTATATATGGACATCTACATGCAATAGTTACGTGTGTGCGTGTGTGCGTGCGTGCGTGCGTGTGTGTGTGTGTTTTTTCCCCGGTGGCTGAACAGAAGTAATTAAAAAGCAATTATGCTCCGTCTGTTAAAAACACCCAAAATTAAAGAAGTGTATGAAAGAAAAAACATTCCCTCAATTCAAGGAAGTGCACAAAAATTAAAATTTATTCTTGCCATTAACAAAATATACATTAAGAAATTCAGTGCAGATATGGCTGCGTGGTGAGCTTGCTCCCCAACCACATGGTTCCAGGTTCAGTCCCCCAGTGTGGCACATTGGGGAAGAGTCTTCTACTGTAGCCTTGGATCAACCAAAGCCTTGTGATTGCATTTGATAGACAGAAACTGAAAGAAACCTGCATGACAACCTGGGTTGGTGTGTTTACATCCCTGTACTGGAACTTAGTGGCTCAGCAAAAGTGCCCAATAGAATAAGTACCAGCCTTAATAAAATAAAAGTATTAGAGTCAATTCACTTGACTAAAAATTGTTCAAGGCAGTGCTCCAGCATGGCTGCAGTCTAATGACTGAAACAAGTAAAAGAGAAAAGGTAAACCCATCGTCATTTTGTCTGCCTTCAGTTTTTTTTTTCTTTCTTTTCGTTTCATCATAATGAAGCTGAACTCTTTGCTGAGAAAGGTTTAACAGACAACACGAGACAATTTACTGACGTTGTTATTTTTAGTGAAATTTCATGTTGCCTTGTGATTGCATTCACCAGTGTTGGCTCATATTCTAACAGTTTCACTAGAAAGAATTACATTGACATTCAGTCGAGTAAATCAACAATAAACAACAATTGTCGACTGAAAAGGACACATTATCATTTTATGTCTATTTAACTCGACACTGACTAAGGGACAATATGAAGTTCAATGAAAAAGTCACCAACTCTGGCTATTATCATTTACTGTTTGTAAAATATTTACTTTAATCTTGTCATTAAAAAAAAAAAAATAGACAAGAAGAAACTAACTTGGGAATAAAATATCTTATTTTCGTAAAATGTCACATCGGATGACAAATTTATTCACATAATTCAACAAATGAAAATACACACAACAAAATATGTTGTGCTAATAATGTAATTTCAAACACACACACACAGCCTGTAGGAAGCTTGTCCCTCACATACTGACTTCCTGTTCACATTTGAAACAAATCAACTGGACAGTGACTGCCCTCCACTTGTTATCCTTGGGGGTGTCTAAAATGACTATGGCTACACCAAGTGCACACCATCTCACAAGTTGTTAATGGAGAACAACCTAAGACGACTATGGACATTTTGACGCCTCTTCAAATTACCACATAAATACAAATTCTCAGCAGCAAAACAATGAACAAATATTTATTCACATAAACAGATAAATGGTTAGTCAGAGCTCTGAATTACAGGAAAGGCAACATGAAGTTTCACTAAAAATAACAATAAGAGAAAACTAAGAAATATTAAACAAAGCTAATTCAGTCTCCATGTCAAATAGTTCCCACACAACAACAAACAAACATAAAACATTAGAAATTGCCTTAACAACAACAACTTTTGACTTTATTTGCTATAAATAGAGAAAACAAATCAACCAGACATGTCAAAATTACTACAATAGAAGCAAAATCTCCTTCACATCACAACCTACCAAAGTGGGGTAACATACTGAATAATGTATAGGCTTGAATATTCAAAAAGGATAATCATGATTGTATTGTCTCTCAGATTTCCTTACAACTAAACAATAACAAATGTAAAATAAAACACACATAAACCCCAATAATCCAAAGACAGACAAGCACCTCCACCTAGCTAAGCCTGCATCCAGACATGTTTCTGAGTCTTTGCTCTTCATCATAAGGACACAGGAAATGTGTCAAGGCCGACAGAAAGCAGTGCAGCTTCCTAGGTCAAACCAACAGTAGTATTATTCCCTTCATGGGACTGTCAACATCAAGTTGACAGCATACAACTACTATTAGTTAATGTATTCCACTGCCTGAAGAAAAAACTGGATGGTCACTGCTTCAATTTTTCTTTCATCACATGTTAAACAAGTCAGTTGTAAAAGTTGGTGGTGTTTACTTCAAGATCAGCCAAGTATTTCTGTCATTGGCATTGGTGGTGGTAGTAGCAGCAGCATTTAGATCAGCTCTGATTTAATGTAATGTATGGCATGTAAAAAGCCAGTCAAATGACAAAAGAAGCACAGTACTGCTGTTGCAGATATACCATTCCTCTGCTCAATAAAGGACTATATTATTCATTATTTCACTGGATGCAGTGTGGAAGTCCAGGTTACACCTGCTAAAATTAGCAGTCAAAACTTTCTCAAAACATCCTATCTTAAAAGGCTAAGTTTATATTCAAACTAATCTACCAATGAAGGTTCTAGAGACATTCGGTGAGAGGAACGTTTCAGAGCAGGTTACATTAGGAATTTCTAGAACATTCTCCTAATTTGAAATAAAATGCAACTCAGTTTTTGTCTAAAAGACAATAAGTATTCACACAAAAACTCATGAAATCTCATTCAATGAATGCAAGTCCAGAGAAGATTCTCAAAAGAAAGCTTGTCTTACCTTGTCATTGTTCTCTGTGGTCCATATTCCCTGCTGAACAATCCCAAATTCCCCTTCTCCCAGTGTTTTATTACAGGAAATAGATTCTGGCGGTATAATTTGTTTTCCAAGTGGTCGAATATATGACACTGGGCGGGGCATCCGCTGTTCAGGAGGAGAAGGGCTCAGAGAACGGCCCATGGAAGCATCACTGGCCCGCAAAATGGCCTGAAAATTAAAGAAAAAAAATTTTAAAAAAAGAATATATAAGTTTCAAAATGCAATATTACACAATATTGATTTCAGTTCTATGATAACATGTTAGTATTAATTAAATCAATATTCACTGAGTTTTTAAGAGATAACTTCTGAAGTTAAAAACAATTACAAATCAATAATTATGGTGAAACATAATTGAATTTTGCTGGTTAAAATAATTGTTTAATTGGGAAGGAAAAATACTGGACAACAGAAGTATTTCATCTCCCTCTCTCTCAAAAATACTCATATTTCATTTCTTTTTCAGTTTTGGTCAGAAAACATTCTAAGAAATGATTGAAATTGTTCAAATGTTAATGAATGTTGGCAACCTGGACAAGCCATTAAGACAATAATAAACAACAATTAAGAGATCAATCAGACAGCTACATGTTCAATAACTTTACAGAGTGAAAGTAGTCTGAAGAACTATTGAGACAATTCTAAAGATAAGCCAAACAGTTGACCAAACTGCTTACTCAGAGTCATTGTTATTATTATTATTATTATTAATAATAATAATTTGGTAAAATAAGTACCAGTTGAGTACTAGGTTGATGTAATCGACCTACCCCTTCTCCCAAAATTTCAGGCCTTGTACCTCTATAGTAGGCAGGATTATAAATTTTTTCATCAACCCCAGACATTCATGGGACTATTTCTGTAACAGATAAGGTAAATCTTATTAGGAACAAAGTGCTAATAATATAATTACCCAAAACCTTAATAATGCTATAGCACCTCCTTTTTCTCCTTTTTGCTTTTGCATATCCATCCGAAGGAAAAGGCAGATCTATCAAGGATCCCTGATTGAGCAGATCTATAAAGGATCCTGCCGTGATCATCCCATTTTTTAATACTGCATTAGCCAATGTAATTTCTACCATCTTTTTTAAGACAGTCCGGTGTGATTTTAAGAGTGGTCTGCCTGACTGGCTCCTGTGCCACATAAAAAGCACCATCCGAACATGGCCAATGCCTGTACCCCCTGACTGGCTCCCATACTGGTGGCATGTAAAAAGCACTATCCAAACGCGATCAATGCCAGACCCACCTGGCTGGCCCCCGTGCCAGTGGCAGGTAAAAAGCACTACCCAAACATGATCAATGCCAGACCCACCTGGCTGGCTCCTGTGCCGGTGGCAGGTGAAAAACACCCACGTTAAGAAGGGCATCCAGCTGTAGAAACATTGCCAGATCAGATTGGTGCCTGGTGTAGCTACTGGCTCTCTAGGCCTCAACCAGACCATCCAACCCATGCCAGCATGGAAAACGGATGTTAAACAATGATGATTAGTCAATGTGATTTTTACCATCTTTTTTAAGACAGTCAGGTGTGATTTTAAGAGAAATCTGGCTGCTATTTCTAGCAGTTACCATTTCTACACAGTTGATAGCTGGTTCCACTTGTGACCCGCTAGGTTGAGAATTACTATCATCAACACCAGAGGGAAAGATAAAAGAACAAATGAAAGAATATTTGAAGTCTAAAGTAAGAACTGTTAAAGATATCAAATTTATTGGTGAAGGAACTTAAGACAAGACAGACAGACAGACAGACATTGGTGAGGAGAGTGACAACAAGGAAATGGAAGAGGCTGTTGTTGAATAAAGATAAATGGAACAGACTTGCTGCACTGAGTCAATTTGGTACAGAAGCAATAATAACCATAGAAAGCATGTGAAGAAAACTATCAAACCCCCATCTGGTGTTTATCACAAACTAACAACAGTTATTGGATAATATTACTATTAAATACTGGGGGATAACCTTTACCATTGTCAATGTTAGAAGGTAAGAGAAATGCAATTAGAAGAACTAACATCAACAAAACTGAAACCAATATAAAATGTGGTGGAAATAGAATTTTAAAAAGTGTTTTGGAATGTATCCAAGTAGTGAGACAATCACATAAATAGCAGGTGAGACTTACAATAGTGGTGTCACACCTGAGACAGTGCTGCTACGGCTACACACACACACACACACACACACACATTGTTAGGCCACATACAGAAAATGGCTACTCAGCTGATTGGCATACAGTCAATCACAAACCTGCTGCCTACTCTCTATTCTCTCTACCACTACTACAATGGCCTCTACTCCCTGTAGTTAACCGGTCTCCTACCACATCTACTTCGACACTCTCAGTTCATTTGTATTTCCTCTTCCCCCATATTGTGTCCTCCAGTGCCCCACCCAAGGTCCTGCACTAACTGCTCCACACAGTCCTTTCTCCCCCGGAATATTAGCTCTCAGTGTTTCGATTTCTGCAAGCAGCTTTCCTGCAACTGTTCAAGAGTAACATCAACTATGTCCATCTCAGCAGTCTCAGAGAGCCCCTGGAGAGCATGGGGCATAGAGTCCTTCATCCAGCTCTTGGAGGGCTTATAGTGACAAACACTTCCTCAAACCAAAATAATAAAAAAGAATTATTGGTTAATTCAAGGGTTTCCAGTATTTATTAATGAAATGTTAAAACCAGGCATGAAGCTTTCAGCCAGAAATTCTAGGGTGGGAGAAGAGCCAGATATCAACCCCAGAAGGATGAAAAACTAAGTCCACTTTGGCTGAATCTGATCCCATAACATCAAGGGCTATAAACTAAGTTCAGCATCACTAATGATCTAGGGAATTGTAACTTTGAGAGGCATTATATTAGTCAAGGTTTAATAGCGCTTGTAGAACATCTGTAACAGAACACTTTGCAACAAAGCCTTCTTGGGTGCAGGGTGGGTGGGGACAGGGAACATATATAGTCGTTGTTCTCCATTTGTGTAGTTGTTTACAGTCAGAGGTGAATAAAACATTGTTCTCACTAAAATGAGAACAAGTTTCAAGTTTCTTACAAGACTTCAATCTGATAATAATGACAAAACAGAAGTTGAGAAAAGAGGAAGAAACTAGTAACGTGATTACCAGATGTGTGTGTATGTGAGTTAAACTTGGCCTTCATTTAACAGAACGTGCCAAAGGAATTGTGTATAGGATGTAAAAAAAGAACAAAAAAAAACAAACAAACATATATAGCATTGCTTAGATTAAATCTTGTTTTTATCTTCACAAACTCTGAATCAGTATAGTATCCTACCATCTTCAGGTGTTATTTTTTCAAATTCTTCCCTCTCCCTCTCCCTCTCCCTCTCTCTCTCTCTCTCTCTCACACACACACACACACACACACACACAAGTATATATTTGTTACAGTTAATATTCAAATAGAGAAACAAAAACCAAGTTTGCCACTGAAAGCCCAACCCAATCAATACATAATCATTCAGTAGTTACTCAGTTAGCCAATTATGATGGATCAATATTTGCTAATCCATATCAAGAATTACAAAAAAATATAAAATCTCTTAAAAAATAGCATGAAAGCTTAAAATAGACACCACTGCTCCAATATGACCAAACTAAAGATTTTGGTGACAACCAACTAACAATTTCTTTAATGAGATGTAAAAAAAAAGAAAAATAGATGTACTCATTTGTTTCATATGGAAATGTAAATAATGAATTCCAACTTTAATCAATTATTAATAAACCACAGACCCAGGAATTCTTCAAACAACTCAGTCATTTCAATAGTAATGTCTGACAACACTAGCGCTACACATACCAATTACCATAATAATTACAATAATTTTAAAAAGAACCAAATTTGATATTCTATCATTAGAATGCTGATGTCACGTATTTGTACAAAAGTTTGATCTTACTTTCTTATTCTAAGATCAATACAAGGATGAATATTTTGATTGCTGGAATTACACAGCAATGCCTTGAATATATTTCAAGTCCAATCTCATTAGCAATGGACCGATGAAGATGCTTTCCTAAAGCAGGAGGACAATCCTGGTAACATCCCAATGTGGTTCATGGCAGTTCTACAAATGATAACGTTGCTTTCAGGCCTTCAAAATATTTACCAAATTTATTCCAAGTTATTCCTATATGAAATATGTCCTTATTATATTTTCTCACTGTTTGCCATGTAAAACAAAATTCAATGAACATGAAACCCAATATACCATAACAAGTTATAATTTATAGCTCGTGCTTTCAATTCAGGGGGTAACTTATCAATAGAAGCTCTCAAGTTAAACAGTTGTATTTCTGGTTGATGTAATGCCAAAGTGATAACTTGTTTTTGTTTTCCTCAAATAGTTTAAAAATCACTAAAGACAGGAATGTCAACAAAAAAAATGTTCACAACACAAAGTAAACTAACATTATTTACATTCGACAGATATTTGTCCTCATCTTGTTTGTTGTTAACACAACATTTTCGCTGATATACCCTCCCACCTTCATCAGATGTCTTGGGGAAATTTCGAACCTGGGTTCTCATTCCTAAGGTATTTTTCGATATTATCATTATTATTATTATCATTATTATTATTATTGTTGTTATTATTATTATTCAGGTCACTGCTTGGAATCAAACTCGGAATCTTGGGGTTAAGAGTGTAGGCTACTAACCCCAAGATTCCGAGTTCGATACCAAGCAGTGACCTAAACAATAACAATAATATCAAAAAATACCTTAGAAATGTGAACCCAGGTTCGAAATTTCCCCCAAGACACCTGAAGAAGGCTGGAGAGTATATCAGCCGAAACGTTGTGTTAACAACAAACAAGATGAAGACAAACATCCATAATGCTCATAATTCCTCATCTCTTAAATATAGAACTGTAAAGTAAACTAACTTGGAAGGAAAATAATTTTTCTGGGTTTTTAAATTATGAACCAAAACAAATTTTTTCAATTTTTTTTTTTTTTTATCACCTGAAATATGTTGAGTACAGAAAATAAAAATTATAAAGAAAAACTAGTGTACAATACCAGAGTTTTATTGGTTCCTACACTTGCAATAGCCATTTTTGGAAGCTGATAAATATTGATGTTAATGTAGTTGATATATTTCAGTAAAAACCCAACAACCACTGGTTTACAAGACAAGACTCTTTATGTGAGACGACTGATCTAAAGGAAGAAGAAATTTTCAACAGAAAGCTTCCTGCTTATCAACTTCACCTTTTCCCCCACCCCCTACACCACATATTTCAATAATGTGCATCAATGAAGGGTTTCTCTGACCCTCATTCTTCTGCCAACTTCGGCGTATTTCATACATCTCTCTCTCTCTCTCTCTCTCTCTCTCTCTCTCTCTCTCTCTCTCTCACACACACACACACACACATTGTTCCTTTTCTGGCTTAACAATCCAGTCACTGTTGTAACTAACCAAACATTCCTATGCAGAAGACTAGCACGTAACCAGCATCTAAAAACATATCAAGAAAACACAGCCCACAGCTGCTTAGAAGTATCACCCAGCTGAAATCTTCTTCACTTACACAAATGCTAGACTTTACAACATCAGATTTACCTTTCTTAGAGACCATTTATTATTTATAACGGTGAAGACTCTCCAAAGGAAAATACATCAGACCTGAAAGTTCCTCAACCACAAACCATAGATATGCACTGCTTGCTCCCACAAACTGCCCATCACTTTCTAAAGCAACAACAACAATGAATTTCAAAACATTGTCCACTGGCTCAGTGATATTCTAGTAAATTCCAGTTTCTCTTCTGCCAATAAATGATTTAGAAGGGTTGAGTCAACTGATTACTTATTTCAGTTGGTTCTAATTGATTATTTTCCTCTTCCTCCTCCTCCACAAATGTGTGGCTTTCTGCCAAACTTAGAAACCATTATTACATTAATGAATTAATGGCTGAGTATTTGAGAGAGAGAGAGAGAGAGAGAGAGAGAAAGAGAGAAAGTTAGAGGAGTTATTAGAGCATCAGATGAAATGCCAAGCAGAATTACTTGCAGCTCTTGCCTTCCGGTGTTGGACGATAAGCTAAGTGTATCATAAAGTCCCACATGGCCCATGGTAGAATAAGATATACAATACCATGGGTATGACATCAATTTATCAAGTGTGCCTGCTCACAGATGCCTTGGTCCCTATTCCCAACATCTAGGTGAACCACCAAATGCAGAACTGTCCTCAGAAGAAAATAACATCCTCAGTGGATTTGAACTTTCAAACTAAAAGCAAATAACCCAATATTTTAGTCACTCAGCTATATCTGAGATGATGATAATCTTATCTGCAGTTTTCATCTCATTTTCAAGTGGCCCATGGTTGGATTTCAGCTCAGCATTGACCAATTATACAACATCCCTACAGATTAGAGCAAGGAACTAATATTAAGACTTTATGCTACCTATTTACAAAAGTTAAGTGCCTTGCTAGGAAAATGAGAAAGCATTATTAGTCATCCACTTTTAGTCACTGCCACCCCATCATCTTGTATTCTACTTCAGCCATGTTTAATGATAATAATAATATTACTTCATGTATGAAAACCTTCTGACACCCACTTACATGAAGTAACAAATAGAGAGGAATTCATTTTAAATGAATTACCAACAGCCAAGAACCAATTAACAATATTTATAATACAATGTTCTTTAATAGGTTGCTGCTTTTGTTTGTGATGTTTATAATATTTTATTCTAACTTTCATAAATCTTTATTACATGGCTACAAACTCTACACAAAAGCCAATTAATAGTAAAAAATAATTGCACACGAGTTTAAGAATTTCAGTTGAACAGTCTATGTTAAAACTTTGACAAAACAGGTTGAAGAAAGCACCACTGTTTGTTCCACTGTCCTAGTGAAAAACTGAACAGGAAAGCATTCATGACATACTTTCAAAACAATGACTTTAATCATTTCAAGAATGCTCTGTGATTGTTGCTGTTAAGTAAAAATATTACTGAATGAACACTAACATTCCTCCTTACATTCCTCATAACTATCACTTGTCATTGGACATTACAAGAGACAGACAAGGACTTGTCTATTTCAGCTTTGTCCAACCAAGTTGGGGAGGATAGAAACTGAATAGGCACAGACTGACTTGAAATTTACATTTTTTTTTCAATCAAACTTTAATGAGAATAAAACTCCTACTTCTATGACATGTTATCCATCTCAATAAGTATGTACCAAACTTATCAAATGGCTCTTGTTTTTCAAAAAAATATTTACTATTTACAATAAGCCCTTCTGGCTAGTAAGTCACAAATTACTGGAATTCTAATTCAGTTTCTAAAAGAACCATTTCAGAAGCACACATAGGGTAAACACTGTCCGTTTTTATCTTCAGCTTCTACTAGTAACTTCAAAAACTAAATGCCTATTTGTATTTGTTTAATTGATAGTTATCTCAAGAATTCCAAACCACTTTTTAGTTGGTCTCATCATTAAGCTAGGAAACTGAATAGACAGACCATTGAAAGAAGATAAGAAAATCAACAGTGGAGCCATTGCCGCAATGAAATGTTATTTAGCCTTATTTTTATTCATGTTCCAATTCCATGATCCAGCAAGCTCAAACTTTAGACATTCCATCAAATCAAAAACTCACAGGCAACAAATCTCAGAAATAACAATTTTTTCAATATTAATATAACTACCGTTGCCAGTGAATACAAGACATCACATGTCATAGCTGTGAGTGAGTGTCACTGTCGTGCAAGCAGTGTCATTTATTGCCAATGTCCTATGAAAATCTAGAGGGGGTGGAGGGATATTACCTTGCTTGGAAACAGGTAAAGGTTGGAGACGGGAAGGTCATCCAACCTTATGTCTCAACAAATTCCAACTGGTCCATGTTAATATAATGATGATAATTATCAATCATTTGGAATAAAACTAACAATGAATAATTAAGAGATTTTCAATATCTCAAGATCTGTGACTAACTTCAGTAAATTACTCAATAGGACAAATTAAAAACTCAACATTATTACTTTTCATATGATTTGGCATTGTCTTGTACAGAAGAATAGCTCAAAATTTAAACAATTTTCTTATATACATGTAAAAATACCCTGTATTGTTTGGAGGGGGGTAGTTGTTTATGCTTTACTCAAAGGCAATAGCATTGAGTGCAGTGAAACAGCAACATATAACAGGATCAAAACCAAAATGAGAATATCTGAAATAAACTCAACTGCTCTCACAAACAAGAAAACTAAAAATGAACCCAACTGCTCTAAAAAATTAAGTAAAAAAAACAGAAAAATAATCCAGAATCCTTGTCCAGTACCAAATCAATCCTCAAATCTAATCAGTTCATGCCAGTCACAAGGCCAAACAACCTTGAAAGTTTCATCTGAATCCATCCAGCAGTTCTTGAGATATCTTGTCCACAGACAAACAAATAAACATGACTGAAAACAATATCTCCAAATCTAAATAGACTCAACTCCGACTGTATCAACCGTTTCCTACTTATCTTTATAAAGTAAACCTGCCAATCAGAAAAAAATATTTATCCATAACAGCAATTCTTTTTATAGGAGAATCCAATACTTCACACCAAACCAACATCATACTTATTTAGGTAACATCATTAAAGCTCGTTGGCCATCTAAACAAGCTCAACAGGATAAATAAAATAATCCTTGCCTTCAACAAATCTTTATTCACATGTTCTCAATGTGCAATTATTTTACTTTCCTTTACTCCTGGTGGATTGGAGGGAGCTGGCTCATGTGTTCAATATATAAGTGAGACCTCTGTCTATATAAATATGCTTTATGTGTTGCCAAGTATAATAAAAAGTATGTAAGAGCTCTCTATACGTAGAAACATGTTTTGTGTACAGCATATATATATATTTGTTAAACTTTTATGCGACAGGTACTTATTTTACAACTGCAGAAGATTAAATGGAAATGTTAACCTCTACAATATTCAGACTCTGAAAACAAAAGATACACAGCTAAAGGTTACAAAATATTATTGACAGCCACTTTGCCAATTTCTAGAACAATTAGAATCTGAAACACTGAATGAAAGTTTTGAAAAGCATTATAAGTTGCTAACAAAAAGCATCATAGGTTGCTAACAATGGTTACAGTGACACAAAACCTATTTTATTATATATGAGGTTTGATTATTTCCCATTGATCACAGCATCCAACTAAATTATTTACTTCAATCAGAGATGACTGATTTATTGATCAAACTACTAAGCTCAATCAATCAATTTTATTGAAAGGACAACAGTTTGATCAATCTTTTATCACAGCCCTATTACAAAACATTAAATACTGACAGATGAGAATTATCCTTGGTAAACATTAATGAAACTTCTTCAATACAAGGTAAGTAATAATGGCCTGCATCACTAATTTATAAAATACTACCAATTAGAGTTCCAGAGCCTAAAAGTTTAAATTTTCATCCCTCATAGTAACTGAATTTATTGAATTAGTTTAACTTTTAAATAAACACATCAAATACAATCTATTGCATGCAGCTAATGTTATCAAATTAACAATGGAGCCACTGTATGGTCATTCAACCTGCTTGAAATAACAGCCAACTCACCCTCAAGTCACATTTTACCTTCTAATGAAAACAAAAAGGCCACATTGGCTGATATGGTCCTATATGCTTCAGGAAAGAGAGGGACAGGCATGGCTGGACTGCATCTGAACTAAAGGCATTCACAGTCGAAGCTGACCCATGGCTAAACAATACCAACAGCTAATCCAATGGGATTTAAAACATGGCTAACTCCAGGACACACCAAAACCATTTTCAATATTAAACTAACATAGGGGATGAAAATATTTATTCAGTGAATGTGGGCCCTGGTTAACCTCCCCCAACATAATGAAATATCAGGTTTACGGCCATCACCTTATCTTACACACAACAACAACTGACACGGCTGTCGGCCTACTTCAGGGCTGCAGAGGCTTTTTAAAGAAAAAAAAATCTACAAAATCCGGATACATTTCAAGAAAATATATAAAACAAGAACTATCAGCTCCCTTAATAGTTCCTCATTTTTAATTCCATATCAAATAACTTCACACAGATAGCAAGATAGAGGCCTGTTTATTTTAATTGACCAATATTTAGAAATTAAAACAAAAAAAAATTAAGTTAATGATTACAAATAGGCTTCCAGTAGTCGGTTTACAGAAGAAATGTTCCATGTTGCATGATATTTGAGTCGCAGAGATTCCTATCAACAGACCAAACATAAATAAACTAGCATGGAAAAAAGCCATAAACCAGAACAGGCTAAAAATAAGTTCTTGGAGTACAATTTTTTAAAGATCTGTGCACCACCACCATCTATTCAAGATTACTACTACCAAAAAACGAAAATCATGTGTGCTTAAATTTACGAAATAATTAAAATTATCGACTTCATTATTATCATTACTGGTGGGTGGGTGGTTGAATACCGAAACAGTCAGCAGAAGTGAGGAGAAATTTAAAAATAATACGAGTATTGCTGTTGAGTAATCCTGTCATTGCAATGTGCTTGAAGATATAACTAAGAAAGTAGGGGGTTGATTAGGAACCAAATATGTCAGATATCTTAAGATTTTGGGGTCAGACATATAATCAGCTGTTTACAGACAGGATACAGCAGCAACATTTCTAGAATGTGAAGGATTCTTGTTTTACAAGAGAGTAGACCCCAAAATTAGCCACACTATCAACAGATACTGGTGTGATACAGGGAAAAGTTTAAAACAGAACATAATCGTTATTAATTGATTAACTTCACTCATGAAATGGTGGTACAAGACATCCATCCGTCTAGTTGACCTCAACAGGGATAAATTCACGATTTTAATCAAACATGCACACAAAAAAAAACAAGGACTGCTTTAATAGGATTTTTTTTTTTTTTAAATAGATTTTAAAAATGCAAAAGTAATTAGGATTATTTTCCTGCTTGTGAAGATAAGCCAAGATAAACCCAGAACTATTTCATTATCATGTTTCTTTAAAAATAATTGCCAATATATGGTAAATGACCAAAGTATAGTAGACGTAGTGAGACAAGAATGCAAACAAGATATGAATTTATCTAAACAGTATTAGCAAAAACAAATGTTTCTAACTTTAATTTGCTGATCTGCCTTTAAGAAAGCCAGTTGTTATGAAAGGCAGCAATATGGCCTGGCCCCACTAACAGAGGAGGAGGAGGCAGAGGAAGAAGTTAATGGAATTTCCTGTCAGTCACCTAGTTTGATATGAAAAAACACTGGTTGTTATATAGTCAGTGTGCAGCAAGAGGAGAAATAGGAAATAGCACACAAGCCACAACAGTAAAGTGGTGTGGTTAGGAGAGGAGGGCGGTGGAGAGGGCAGTCATGCTGGTGACCGAAGTGGAGGGCTCACTTAACTATACACCATGTCATTACATCAGTCTCAGACAACTTATTACACTGGCAAGTCACACACACACACACACACACACACACACACACACTAAGCATTACTAAATCTAAACTGGCAAACAGTGAACCTTTATGTGATTGCTCAACCAGCTAAAAATAGCAGCCAAATCTCCTTCATAGTGTATTCCACCAGTTTAAAAAGTTTGTGGAATATAATTATAAGCAGGATGGCCCCTGGTGCATCATGGCTGGCCTGAGATTCACTTTTTGTATTAATTTCAGTTGAAATACACTATGCACCACTGGGAATCAAACACACGATTTATAATTGTAAACCGAATATCCTAACAAGTGTTGGTATGGAAAAGGTTAATCAATGACCACACTAAGTTAAATGGTTTAATCAATGTCCACAAACTAAGCAGCCAAACAAGATAAACAATTCTCAAGATATAATATCAAGCGAACATTCAATTTCTACAGAACTGCCTGTAAAAAAAAAAAAAAAATTTAAAAAAAAAAAAATCATAGTACATTTTTTTTTTATAGATCCCATTTCCAAGTATAAACTGTCACCAGTAGCAACATTAACCCTCATCTCCTGAAAATTCATAAAATATAAGTCATCAAAAAATAGTTTTCTTCTTCCAAAAGAAGAAGAGAAAAAAAAAAGAATTCTATG
Source organism: Octopus bimaculoides (assembly GCF_001194135.2). NCBI lineage: Eukaryota > Metazoa > Mollusca > Cephalopoda > Octopoda > Octopodidae > Octopus > Octopus bimaculoides. The sequence continues at coordinate 66,537,789 of NC_068992.1, read as the reverse complement.
ATAAACCAAATTACTGATGTTAATAAGAGAATGATCCAACTGGTATGAAAGACCCAAATTGTCCAACGAATTGAAATTTAGTGGTGCTGCACACAAACACAACATATAGACCAAGTTTGTGTCACAAACAAAACATGATGAAAGAACAAAACAAACACACACAAACATGTCCATCACCCCCCCCCCCCTCTAAGTAAATAACAACTGAAGGAATGCCAGAATATCTTCTGTCCTCATCAGATCGACCACAATCTCTACAATACATGTTTACACAGACAGTAACATCTGTGCTTAGAATAACAAACCTGAAAAGACAACCAACAAAACAAAAAAAGGGAAGGATTACGTTTCTACAAGACATCACCTGTCTTAACCCTTTCGCAATCAGATTACCTTAGCTTATTTAATGCTTATTTAGTTGCATGTTTTGAATTAATCACTCAGTATCTTGTGGCTTTGAAATTTCAATGATGTGATATTTTTAGAATGGCATTGTAGGGTAAGTATGAAAGGCCAGATCTAATCAGTTTGAACTTAAAACAGGCAGAATATGACTGGTTTAAATGCTAAAGAATTAAAATAGATTCTAAAATGACAAAATCTTTAAACAAAACAAAAAAAAAGGGAATTATTGTCAACTCTCAAAACCATGGTTAAGGCCTCTGGACAGATTTCTTAGTAACAGGAATAACAGATAAATACTATAAATATCAGGATAGTCCCCGGTCCC
>NC_068992.1:66524180-66536999 GCF_001194135.2 Octopus bimaculoides | reverse complement strand
AGTGACTTAACTTTATTCAATAAATCAACTATTTCAAGGGATTCAAAAAGTTAAGCTGATTATGAAGTTTGTGTTTGAGTCATACATCAATAATCTCGTGGCAGCAGTTTAAAAGAATTTACACCAACTTGCTCTTTGCAAACACATAATTACATAGAATAAAGATAACTAATTATTAGTTAGGGCTGTTCACATTAGCTAGGCAGCAGGATTGAACAGGGGACACCGAATATTTATTATATATTTCTAGTTCAAAACCAAGAAGAATGTTACCAGAGTTTGGCTTGTGAGAAAGTTGATTTATGAATAGTGAGGTGGTGGAGTTGGGGATGGGGGGGCGACTAGTGAATTAGTTGAGTCATCAGGAATGTAATGTATAATACACTTTAATAATCCATTACATTATCAAGTGTACAGCTGAATGGTAGCAGAGTTGTTAAAGTTGTTCCAAATCGTGTACACATGGATCTATGCGGCAAGTGACACCTAGCTTTAAAACCTTTCTTCTATTGTATTAAGTGAGTGAAAATATAGGTTGGCAGATCCAGCTAACCCTTACAACAATTTTAAAATAAAGATTGGGTGGGGGCATTGCAAGAATGACCAAAGTGTTGCCAACTATGGCCCAAAAGAGTGTCCTAATCACCATTACCTTACAGAAAATAAACTAAGATATTAACGAAATAACTTTAAGGAAGAAACAATCAACAAAGAGAACAAGACAAATGACATAAGAAATAATGATGACTTCCACCATGACAATGGTCAAGATGGTCATAATATTCAAGAGTGATGATGATGATGATGATGATGATGGTAGCTAAACTTGACACAATTTGTGGGAAGAGTGATTGTATAGACACCAATATAATAATGGAATGTCTTTTACCATCAACTACCCTCCACTCTCAGAGGTATAACTTGAATTCAGAATGTAGAAGAATGAAGATCAATACGTTTGTTGTGTGTGGCTACAAAGTTAAGTTCACTTCCTAACCACATGGTTTCAGGTTCAATCCTACTGTGTAACACTTTGGACAACCTCAGAACAGCCAGAACCTTGTGAGTGGAATTATAAGACAGACAACTCAAAAGAGCCCATGGTGTGTGTGTGTGTGTATGCTTAGGTTTCCTTCTCTTGATATTGCATGTCAGTTGTAAATGAGCCTTTCTATCATACTGATGGTGTCTATTCCCAGTCCTCCACAGAGAAAAATATTACTTTGCTTGAAAATAGGTGAGGGTAACAACAGGAAGGGCGTCCTACTATAGGAAATCTATCTCAAATTCTGTCTGCACACATGGAAAAGTGGGTGATAAACCAATAATGATATATTAAGAAAGCAACCAAACTCATTATTCTATATCATTACTCAGTTCAATGTGCCTCCCTGCAACCTTTTTAAAGAAGTCACAGCTACCACAGCATTCAAGCAACAAACCACTCCTTCAGGGCTGACTTTAGCAGATTTCCTGTTGACTGATGCGGGTTTAGCAAAAAAAAAAAAAAAAAAAAAAAAAAAATCACTGACCCTACCTACCTACAGTTATACGTGTGAAAGTCATTAGCCTTGATGTCTTCTCATTGAAATTTAATACCAAAAACAGTCAGACTTGACCCTTTTGCAGAGAGTGCAGGTATGACCAAATGATCAAGTTCCTGGTCGCATCCCATTCTATGGCAGCTTAGATAAGTGTTTCCTACAAATGCTTTAGGTTGATCCAAGTCTGTTTGTAAGTGAAATTAGGCAAGCAATTAGCTATGCTTCAATGGGACAGACTCTAATGCGTTACCATTTCTCTCCCACAAGTATTGGAAACAAAGTCAGGAGTACTACAACTCTTCCTCCTTTGACTTAAACCATAATTTCTAAAAATCAAACCTGAACCTTCAGCCACCTCTCAGAAAGGGTTAAAACTATTTCTGAGAGAAAAATCCCAGTTCTAACCATTGTTAAATTGTATACACTGACTTATCCTGCAAGGCCTAAGATTCAGAAGGGAAAGAGAAATGTGACTGTGTGGTGTTCATGGTTTCCTGAAAGACAACAGAAATAACAGTAAAATTAAGTGACAACAAACGGGCATCAAAATTAGATGTCAACATAGTGTTTCACATTTTCTCACCAACCAGGCAAGTCATTTGGTTGATAAGAGTTGGGAACTAGTTTCACTTTGTAAAAACTAAATCACTGAACGGCTTTTACCAACACAGGTCATCATTAGGAATCTTAATTCTACTGTTTCACTTTAATAAATACACCTAAGCATTTAAATTGATTCCACTCTTCAGAAATTCATGGCAGTATTCTAGGCATTGCAGACCAGCTGGGATTGAAAGTAAGATGCCAACATCATGTAGGAATTGCTTCTAAGAATATTAAAGAAAAAAAAGAGAGAGAGAGAAAGCTTGACAGAAGAAATGTCAGTTGTGAATGCAGAATAAAGATGGGAGTAATGGAACCCAGGTAAAACTCAATATACAAAGTTACAACTGAAAGTATTTTAAATGATCCCTTACCCTTTCAACAATTGTGTAACCACTGAATGCCTGGTTAGTAAATTAACTTACACCTAGGGTACTCTCTTAATAGATATTCCAGAAGCCCTACCCTCCGCAGGGGCAATTTCACTGCAGCTTTCAGATAAAACAAATGTAAGACTACAGAAACTATGTAATATTATAGAATTGGGTGTCAAGCAGAAACCTCAAATTAGGTGTGAAAACCTAAAAAAATGATCTCAAAACTCAGTCGAGGAACAAAATAATTTGTTTTAAGATATGTTTCCACTCCAGCCAAATATATTTACAGCTTCCTTTGGAATACAGGATATATTTACTCAACTATTTCTATTAGAAAGCATTAACAATCCTACTTCATTAGCAAATTCACCACACAAAGTAGTACTGAGTTTTTAAAAAAAACCATACAATTTATTGTTGTGTAAAAATAAAAACAAAACTATTTGAAGTTGAGTAAAACAAGAAAAGTAATTCTGAGAGAGGAAGAAAGATGATTATGTTTGTGTAAACAAACACAAATGGGCAATAGTTGTTAGGTGTGAGAATGGTTGGGTCTGGGGTAGAATTAGTGTTGAGTGAGATCAACTGACTGGACAAATCAATTATCAAAAATGTTCCAGCTGTAAACAACCATGTTATTTTTTTAAATTTTCTTTTAAGGTTGTGATTTGAGGGTTACTCCATGGTTGCTATACTTAGCAAAGGCTCCCTTGATTCATAGGGGTATGGTTGTTAGATGTGGACTGAAGAAAAATGGGAAGATTGAACATCAAACTTTTCAGGTACCCTTATATTTTGATGTATGGGTAACCTTTCAAGTATAATCTAACAAACTGGATATTGTATTTGCAATGAGAAAATTAAGAACTTTACTTTGTGGTAGTAAACAGAATATTATTAAACTATTGTTTATTCATATTGTGTTCACAGAACTAAAAGCATAGTTAAGGAAATCTTTAGAAGTCATCATCATCATTATCAATTTCCTGTTCCTCCAAACTGTCATGAATTGAGTCAACAATACATCAGATTTATCTTTCATCATCAACATGACTGTATACTCATTGCCTAAAATACCAAAATCCAATTCTTCAATACCAGAATGAGTGTATCATTCAGATGGTACCAAACACCTCGAAGGCCTTTTTGATAACAAAATCTTTGTTTTTCTAGAAGGAGATAGCGCTAGGGTAGTTATACAAAATAGTTGACTATAAACTTGATGTCTATTTTCAGCTTTGTTGACTTAAGTAGGTGTAGCAGGAGATTTACATGGAACAGCAGTTAACAATTTTCTCTCTAAGGCAGTCTTTTTTTCAGTTTCACAAAGGTTATGGTGACCCTACCCCACACAACAAAATGAGATTGTAACCCTAGAGCTGAAGTACATTAAATTAGGGATATAATTAATACATTAGGGTTTGTATCAGTGACTGTATGTACAATTTTGAGTTTAGGCTGGCCCAGAAAATAACATTTTAACATTATACTGTAAAACTATATTGTGAAATGAAATTGACAACACAAATGCTATCTTATACACTCTTTACAATACGCGATATCGTATTTATTTATATACACACAGAGAGAGTTAAAAGAAAAGCACTGACCTAGTCAATATAATTACACGTAATTCGAAAGAATTTACAGGACAAAGACTTAAATTGTAAATAATAAAGCCACACATTTATAGAAGAAAATAACCTGATAATCATATAACTTCAGGCACGAAAGGAAAAACCATTTCACAGACTAACCAGGAGTTTAACCGTTTGTTCTATAAACATTGAAAATTAAAATTTCTAACATTATCAAATCAAAACTCTGGATCTTCTTCGTAAATTTGTATCTAGTTCACGTCTCGAAATTGCTGAAATCTGACCAAAATAACTATACACTAACGGAAAAGAGGTGATATATTGGTGACAAGCAATGAAATTAAATCAATGACCCATCCCTAAAATAGGGGAAACATCAGTCAGTATGATTGCATTCCTTTAAATCACACATCATAACATACAACCGTGTACATTGACAGACTGGATTCGTATTTCAGAGACTCCATTGAAATATGTAGCAACATTGTTGTTGTCTGATGTAGCAGATCTAGAATCAAAGGATATTCCAGACATGACCATCCCGTTTTTTTTTTCTTGTTTGTTTTACACTATTTCATTATCATTTTTTAATTACGATGGCAGATTTGCCTGCTGTTTCTAGCAGGTCGAGCGACTACGTAGAGGCCAAACCCCTTTTGCACGTTCAAGTTGCCTTTTTCGACTTAGGTCAGCTCCGGTTCTGTCCATCTATATTCAAAGGTGCCCCGTCTATGTCTACCTCGTCTCCCTTCTGCAGACAACCACGACTGCATTATCCAGTATGTCCTTTTTTTTTTAAGACAGTAGAATGTAATTTAAGGGAGATTTGGTTGCTATTGCTATCGGGTCGATTAACCACTTTGGCTAGAGTAGTACAGTATGGCTGTGACCAAGTCACATGGTCAGCTCGACGGTTAATTTGAAGGACAAGCTATCAGCTCTGAATCACAGAGTTGATAAAGAGAACAGGTTTAATTGGAAAATGTCAACCGGAAGTGGTGTGCCTCGACAAACACTTTATGTATTGTGAGCGAGCGCACATAAATGTGTGTGTGTATGTATATATATATATATATATATATACACACACACACATACACGCACCAATATATGCATAATGTATGTATAAATACACAAGACAATCCTCGGTACATGAAGTTGAAAGTAAACCCCTGCTAGGATAGGTCTTAACATACACATATGTAGATGCATGCACATACACACACACATACCTTTCACGACAATCCCAACAAGTACCTCGGTGCGAGAGTACTGCCATGCTGAGACACTTCCACACAGTGTGTTGGTGTGTGTGTTGGTGTGTGTGTGTGTGTGTGTGTAAAAAGCCAAGCATGGGCTTATTTTCAACCTCATGTACTTAGGATACAGACGACAACGAAAGTACCCCCCATGCTGGGCCTCCTTAACAGGTCGACATTAAACCCCACAAAACGTAATTACGTAGGTGCGAAAATATATTTACGGAATTAAAAAAAAGCAAAAAAAAAACAACAGTTTATTTCATGAAAGTGAATAATGTGCGATGATGTGGGAGATGATTAATAGGATTGCATTGAGATCGATTGTGATTTCTGGGGTGGGGGGGGATGAGTAACACAATAATATATATATCGGCCCATATTGAACAAGATTGTTGTTGTTTCGCCCCAATCATTAAACGTATTCCAACCATGGCTGTCCTGCTTCTATTTTAGACATAACCCACGTAGGACTACTTCATCTGAAGCATCACCATAATAATGTAGAGTGACTTAGCTGCTATTTCTAACAGGTCGAGGCTCTCTCGTTGACTCATAAATGAACAGGTAGTGTGGTGGGGGTAGCTAATTATAGATTATTATAACGAGGAACTACCCCGAAACTATACAATCTGGATAAATATATTTACCAGTTACAGTCAGAGGCTTAGAAAAGCTAAGAGTGTTCTAGACATTACATTCCAGGCGGTAACTCTTGTATTATGTGTGGTGGGACATTTTATCCCCAGGGAATGGCACAAGTGGAGAAACAAAAGATCTGGAACAAGCGTGAAGGAAGAAGAGGAGGGGAAAAAACGAAACAAAGAGATTTTAAAATCGAACAGAATTAATGATGAAGATAATAACACTGAGGTAATTGTGTGGTCATTATGGAGGTTTCTTATGATGAAATCTAGGCAGGAATATTCCAAATGCAGTTGTAATAGTAATAACTGATGATGATGATGATGATGATAAAGTTGCTGGCAGCAGTTGCCATGTCTGTGGATGTTGCTGCTGTAATTTAGTGAATGAAATAACACAGGTGACTGAAGTGGAAGTATAGCAGCCAGAAAAATACTAGAGGAGCCGCTCCTTCTTTATTTAAAATCCGGAGGAAGATATTAGAGATAGAATAATAATAAACCGAGAGAGAGACTTTCTGCCATTGTGGTGGAAGAATCATCTCGAAGACAACCAACTTACGTCACTAAAATTGGTTGACTTGCAACATATTTGGAAACATTAAAAAAAATGGCAGCTCGTGAGGAGTGAATGAAATTTCCCCCAGAAATGTTGAAAACCCGTGGCAAAGACGGGGACCATTCCTTGCTAGGTCCATATATTTCCGACAATGTTCTTGTTGGTTGTGGGAAGGAAGTAGGTTAATAGTACTTTAATGTCTGTTGCCAGTGGATGTAGCAGGCAGCAGAAATTGAGGAAGCTAAGGGTTAGATTATTATTATTATTATTATTCGGTTAATTATGATTTCTGCACATGAAGCTGGACAAGGGATGAGAATATACTGGGTTAATGGTGGTGTGATGCAGGGAACTGATGAAAATGGTGTGAAATAAAAGAAGAATAGAGCTGACATGTAAAGCAGGTGGCGACAGGGAATCCAGTTTAAAGCCACGGAAATTTAGAGACATAATAAATATATTAACAGCCGTATACAATCAGTCGGGAGTTTGCTTTTAATTTAATCAACGGTTTTCCCCCCATCAACCTCTTGCAATAAAACATTAATATTATTTAATAAAACATCAATTCTAAGACATCTCTAAAGGTTGCTCCGTGTTTTATATAAGGTCTTAATAGAACAGGCTGAACGAACAGAATTATCGACATCAACAGCAGTAGTCGAAACAAAACACGACACCAGAAATATTTTCATTTATAAAATAGTGAAATATCATAATATAATCGTGTTTCATGTGTGTGTGTGGTGTCGGGTGAAAGACGTGACAGGTATTTGTCAATGAGTGGACATGGATACATACCTTCTTGAACCAGGCCATGGCATGTAATGGGTAAAACAACCCCAGCCGTCAGAGTAATAATTCCCGGTAATATTCCTTCCACTGGAGAGGATGGAGTTTAAAAAAAAAAAAGCCAAATGGGACGTTCAAAGTATATTGTAAGGAGATGAAAGACTGGCCATGGCATCAGGAGGGTCAAATGAAAGGTAAATGGATGAAGGGGAACGAGCGTGGTTTCCTTCCACAGGTCGTCTTAGTTGTTGTGTGTCAATTAAGTATAGAGGCCTGATGGAGTTGGTGAACCAGCAGCAACTACAACAACAACACGCTGTTGTTTATAGTGTCTAGTTGGAAATATGACTGCTGCTGCTGCTGCTGCTGCTAATAATGCGGCAGCGGCGGCAAGGAATGATGGCAGCAGATGCGCGGTCGGGGAGGGGGGTCGGTCGTTACAACAAGTAGGGAGTGAGAGATGCAAGCAAGACGGCGGGAAGAAGGGATAAATCGACAGGAAAGAAGGAATGAAAATAAACTTGTAGACAGAAAGAAAAAAAAAGGACTGAAAGAGCTTCAACTAACTTATTTAACAGATATATACACATGTATGTGTATATATATATACACACATACGTATATATGAAGTTGAAGAAACAACTTAAAAGCTTGCTATCCCAGTGAAAGTTGGGGCGGCGGGGGGTGCAGATAATTCAGCTACATCAATGTGGAGAAAGAAGAGATATAAATATACGTTGGCGATACTATCTGTTATGGGAGCAAAATAAATGTAAGAAATTGTTGGTGGTGGTGGGGACAGATTTTTCTCACTCTTGAAAGTGTGCAATGAGCAACGGGATTGTTGAATGAGGGAAAATCTTCGAAAAGTAACGACTGTGTGAAGATGATAAGGACAGGAAAGATACAGTTGTGTCGCGCTAATAATAGTTTAGACTAAATATTAAAGATAGTTCTTTGCCAAATAATTCAAAACATTAACTAAATCACGTGCAACCTTTTTACTTTTTTTTTTTCCCCCCTTACACAAAACAGCTTACAAGGAAATGTTGCGGGGTGGGAAATGTTTCGTATGCTGTTAGAGTAACAAACTGGGGTACTTGCTGTCTATGGGAATGTGTCTGCACACACACACGTATGTGCAAAGCGAATGCTCAAAAATATGAAGCGGGTAGCAATTAGAAAGAGGGGTAACTAAATGAAAGACCATTCATTGTTCTGCTGTAGTTGACAGGAAATGAACTACTTTGGAATATATTTTTAAAAAAGAAAGTGTTCTTTATATTTCCAGTGTAGATTGAGTAAAATGTAAAGAACCAACAGTAGAGAACACCTCACATTTGGGAGTACAGGGTAGGAGGGAGATGAACTAATAACATTTATTAAATGAGCCATTCCTTAAATAGGATGACATCAGAGATCTGATGGTGCATTTCCTTACATTGAAATTTATGGCAATAAATATTCCTAAAATATTTGTTGGCCACTAAATTGGTGGGGGGGGGGTATCATTCAAGAGCAATAGGAATAAAGTTTGGTTGAGGAATAAGTGACAGTGAGCCACTAAGTTATTATAAACTCAGAAAGGCCTCTTTTAATGAATCAAAAAAGATGAAAACTAAAAGATTAAAAAAATACCAAATAATAAACAAGAGATGTGGAATTGGAGTAATAGTCTATAAAACGGAATTACCATGAAATGACATTGGATTTATAAACAAAAACCTATTTTCTAGAACAATGGGGCCATAAACTGATTTGCATCAACTAGAAACTAAATAGCTTACTAGGAGCTTGAATGAGAAAGACATGGTTGTCACCACATCCTACCTGTCTTCTAAGGCTTTGAGACTTTATATCTATGTAAAATACCAACATTATCACATTTATAATAATACACTAGCACAGAATTAAAGCCTCTTTTCTTCTCTTTTTTACACCCCAATGAAATAAAAGGCTGCATGTTTAGGAAGTGAAAGTAACAGATGACACTAGAGATGATCAGCATTGATCTATTTGATTAAATGGCAGTGCTCCAGCATGGCCACAATCTAATGATTGAACCAAATTGAATAGTATCATCTATTATCTATTACCCTTTCTTCCTGCAAAAAACTGGATCTTTGATAGATTTAGAATCTCTTGCCACCATTTACAAGATATCAGCAGTCAAAGGCAGGTTTTTATGCGACCAGAAAAGCTGTTATTTGATGCTCTCTGGAATATAACAGAACACATTAGTACTTATGATTCTATCAAACATTCAAGCTCTTTAGTACGAGTATCATCCCATCCAATTTGGTTAATATTTTCCTAGCTACCCCCCTATTATTCTAGCCCTTTTACCAACCTCTACATTCTATTTAATGAAACTGCAATCTGCTCTTCAGTTTTCTTTGCATTGCTGCACTGGATTCATCAATTTTATTGATCCAAGCCATCACAGACCTTATGTAACACATTACCACAACTCATAACATATTACATTATACTACTAAATGTTATTATGCTTTAAATGTGATTTTTCAAGTAATTCCCCCCCCCCCAGCAGTCTCAGTATATATCTTAAATACGTTGATTTTATTTTAGAATTTTTAGAAATTTATTTTCATGTTATTAATATCACAACCAATGTATTGCTATCATAAAAGAGATAATACTGCGACACCTCATTTAAAAACAGTCCAGTGAGCATGGATTGATGACTTAGTATATTATATTATATTATATTATATTATAATAGAAGGAAAAAATAGTTTATTTTTTAGATGCAGAACAATAGAAGAGAGATGCCAGTAGAAGGAAACGAATTTGAATAAAGACCATAATTGTACTAAATAATATAACTTTGTAAGTCTTTAGCTATTTTATAGGAAGACAATACCAATAACTGTGAAAGCTACAATAAAACATGATTCTTAGATACCAAGGATAGAGAAAGCATGTGATTCTAGATTAAATCCCACTACACAGAATTTTGGGCAAGTTTTTGCTGCCATTGCCTTAGGTTAACCAATATCTTGCAAATGGAATTGAGTAGATGGAAAATGTGTAGAATCCTATCATATGAACTGTAGCTTTAGACTTTGTGTGTCACCCAGCTCCACCCCAACACCTTTGATTACTTTTGAAGAATCCACTGTTTCACCAACATTGAGACCAGGTGTCTGGTTTGAAGATACAACACTTCCTCCAATTTCAGGTTCAAATGAGGCCTGTGAAGAAAGATGTCCCAGTTATGACTGGAATAGCAGTTTACAAGCATGTGTGGTAGAGTGTGGTTTACAGGAATTTAGCTACTATTTCTAGCTGACCAACCAAATACACAGAGACTCTCTCACTGACTCACTGATGGATGCAAAAATATATTCATATTGTCGACACAAGCTTTTATCATTAACAGAAAAACAAGACAACAAAAGGGTAAAAATAAGGCATGGATTCTTTCATTTGGGATTGAAATTCAAATTATTTAAAGGCCTTCATTTCATAGTCGAATAAAAAGGAAATTTTTAAAATAAAAACTTTCTTAAAAATTCAAGCCTTCAAAACTAACAAAAAGGAAGTTAAAATATCTGTAACAGAAAGCGGCTCATATTTTTCTGTTAATAAATCATGTGTATGTATGTGAGGGAGAAGGTCTGTATATTGGAGAGTCTGTACTTGTGTAAGGAAGGGTGTGTGTTTAATTATAATTGTGTTAAGTGTGTCATTAGAAGCAACAGGAAAAAGAATTTGCCTTCACAACATTTCATACAAAATGAGTTTTGTATGTAATGTTAACAACCTATACAACGATGTCACAGTTGATTGGCATGAATATTATTTCATGAAGATATGGTTCATCTAAAGGGACTGGACCAGCAAAAATTTCAGCCAAGGAAAATGTGATTCTGAGGAAGTAAACTTTATTTCAAATTTCAGGAAAACATTATAAGAAGTTTTAAAATACAGCTGCAACAATTTTAGTAACATTATCTTCCAAATCTAAATGCAAAAAAGAACAAACTTATGTCTTTGGTAGGTACAAACTTTTAGCACAAAATACCAGCTTCTATCACAATCATCTACGATTTTCCTTTACAAATTGAGCATGCAATAAGAAATTAATTTCTAAGTGTTGGTAAATTAATGTTAACTTAATGTTGCAATGAGTAAATTCTAAATAAAGAAACGGACGTGTTTCAAAATGGTATGTAATTGATGAATATAGTAAAGACGAAGAATAATGTTAGAATAATTTAAGAACTGAGATTTTTTTTAGAATATCTGAAAAACGAGGAGTATTGTACTGTATATATTGATAAAATAAACTTTTGTTGCATTGGAAAAGGATGATAGATGAAGATTAAAGATTTTCCCTATACATGACTTTTCAAATAAAGTGAGGATCAAGAAAGTGATATGACCTGGGTTGATGGACCAATCAAAAATATCAAAAACATCAGCAGTTGATAACAAATAAAGAATAGGTCAACACAGAACAAATATTGGTAATCGAAATAAAGAAACGATCACCATGGGACTAAGACTATTTGTAAATATCAAAGTCATTCTATATTTCCATATTATTGTAGTGTACAAAGCATGTATTATGACTGAGTGTGTACTTAAGTTTTTGAAGCAAATTGTTATTAGTACCAAATGGATTGTTCTTCTGGCCACTTAACATTGTGTGTGCGTGCATATGTGTGTGTGTGTGTGCGCGTGCACGCGTGCATGCATGTGTGAACAGTGTCAAACATTATTTTACAATACAACGAAAAAATGTGTAGGTCTAGATATGTAGGAGAAAGAGTAAAAGAGAAATTCCATAACTAAAAATTCATATCTAGAGTGGTTGATTGTAGAGAGCATGGTGGAATAGAAGAAATAACTCGAAAGTACATAACTAATTATATAAGACTATTACTGGGACAGCAATATACACAGTGGAATCTCAGATTACGAATTTAATTTGTTCCTGAAGGCTGTTCATCACCCAAAATGTCTGTAAACCAAAACTTGTTTTTCTCATAGGAAATTCAAGAGAGGTGGGCACAGTGAATTCAAGCAGGGATGTGCACTAAGCAGAAGCTAGACAGCAATTGACATTCTCCTGCCAATACTCCCAGCTTGTTACCAACTGTTGTTGGTGGATTACATGTTCAGTACATGAGACACTCATTTGTCACCCGAGACATTTTATGTTTGAATAATTGTTCCAACTGATTTGTTCATGAGAGGCACTTGTAAACCAAGGTTCCACTATAGTTGACATAATGTAGTGTTATTGCTAACTCAGCAATAAACACTATACTGTTATTGTGGCACAGCAGTATACAGTGTTAATTCTGTATTGTGTGATTGGTCATATGGCAGTCATCATCATCATCATCAAATATCTGTTTTCCATCTTAGCATGGGTTGAATGGTTTGACAGGAGCTGGCAAGCCGGGGGGGG
>NC_068992.1:66486380-66524170 GCF_001194135.2 Octopus bimaculoides | reverse complement strand
CACCAGGCTCCAGCCTTCTGTTTTGGCATGGTTTCTACAGCTGGATGCCCTTCCTAATGCCAACCACTTTACAGAGTGTACTGGGTACTTTTTACATGGTAATAGCATGGAAGCTTTTCTTACATTGCACCAGTATGGCTACTTTTTACATGGTGCCAGCACAAGTGTTTTTTTTACATGACACCAACATGGGTCCTTTTGACATGTTACCAACATGGGCACCTTTTATGTGGTACCAATACAGGTGCTTCTTACATGGCACCAGTACAGGTGCTTTTTACATGCTGCCAGCATGGAAGCTTTCTAAGTGGCACCAGCAAAGGTGCCTTCTATGTGGTGCCAGCATGGATGATTTTTATGTCAAATCAGCACTGGTGCTTTGTCTACATGGTGCCATGTGGCATCATACAGTGTTACTGGAGAGACAGTAACTACACACTGCTAATACCATAGAGTGTTATTCCTGAGATAGTATTGTCCAGAGTCAGTGATACAAAGCTCTTCTGATTGCTTTGAATACTATGACTATCTTGGGACAGTATGCACTCAGATTGTCAAGTAAATTGTGGCCAAATGATTAAGCATTGAAATCCTAACATGAATAAATTTTGTGAGTTCCAAGAATGTAACGGTTAAAGATATATATTTAGAAATATAATGGCTATGTATATATATATATATATATATATATATATATATATATATATATATTATATGTAGTAATATAATGGTTAAAGACGTATATGTAGTACTATAAGAGCTAATGATATGTTATATCTGTAGGAATATAATGGTGAAAAATAATCATGGAAAGTAATTACAGATAGAAACTGAAACGATGAGATCAATTCACCAATTATTATATGCACAAACACTCCTGCAATGCATGCACACGCACACACACTTAACACCTGTTGGATATTTTCGTTAACATTGTCCTTAAAAATATTATGATTCACTAATTCCCATTACTAATTTTTTTCATGTTATGCAAAGTTTTTATGTAGTACATATAGCTTTTCATGAAAGCATAACCAAGGCACTCCCCCTCCCCTGCTCCTGTTTTTGTGCTCAGTATTCTAGGCTAATGTTTATATTATCATGATAATCAATGTCCTGGTGTCTGTTTGCCATCAGATACACAAATCAATTTATTTCAGACAACAATTGAATATCCTTCACCTATCTTGTTTCATTCAATTTACATCAGTAACTCTCATCCCTGCCTTTCACAGCCAAACAAAACTATTCTAATATACATAAACACCAACAAAAGCAAGCTGATCTTTGAACACCCCCAAGTTGGGGTTATTACATATCACAATTCCCTCTACAACTTGTTTCCCCTCAGCTAATATACATCACGTTCTCAATATCTCATAATTCCTCACTGTTGATCACAATCTTTAACCGTGTCAGGTATGTATCGCTTGACTGGTTATTTCTCTATAAAACAACACATCTTTACTTATCTTAATAAATAGCAACACTATATATCTATCTTTCTCAGTGGCCTCTTATGAAGCCTCCATTGTTACTTTATTGACACCACTGGGTATCAAAATGCCAACATTATGACTGCAGCTCAATGCTCTGTGAACACTGTAAGACAGGACACTGACAACTGCAACAGAGACTTTGAAGCTGTGACCAACAGGAAGGGTCACAGCAGGTGTTCAGACTGCGTTTGCATGCTGGAGTTCATACCACATCTTCGAACAGGGCCTTAAGCTCAGTTCAGAGAGCTATGAGAAGTTGCTGGGGACTGTGGTCAATACATGGCTAGAGAGGGTTGCTGCTGGAAGGACGTATGTGTGGCAGTGGGATTCAGCTGTATGTCATGCCTCCAGAAAGAGTCAGGAGTGGTTGGCCGGAGAATTTCTACGATTTTTACCAGCCCCAATTTCTGGCCTCCTAATTTCCCTAATAAAATCTTATGTAGACCCACAGGGGCCATATGGACCCTGGTTGAGAACCACCTAGAACAGACATTTTACATTCACTGCTTCACCGTTCCAAAGTTCAAATTCCATGTTCGCTTGCCCACCTTTCATCCAACATAAACATCACTAATTGGTCAGTTTAATCAATTAACCCACCTCCTACAAAATATGTCCCTAATCAACCGCATAAGCAATATCCTGAGACTGGTGGCAGATGGTCTGAATTAGCAGAGTTTCACTGTGTGTAATCTTACTACTACTACTACTATTGTCACTGCTGCTGCTGCTATTATAACCACAAACATTGCCGTCTCTCTGAGGTCAATACAAAATAATTATCAGTAATATACTGATACTGGACCAGTCAACTGTAGACTTGCACCACCAACCTACAAGAATTGGCTTTCAAGTTTATCCAAAGAAATCAATATTCTATAAACAATATTAGTAGAATGGATTCAGAATAACAAAGACTGGAATGATCTAAATATCACAAACCACCAACACCACCACAACCACAACAACAACCAATATAAACATTATTACATTGTTCTTCAATCCTATTTAGTTTTGTGTGTGTGTGTGTCCGTTAGGTCTGCTGAAAAAAAAAAAATCCACTCTCTACATCATTGATTAATTTGTGTCCTCTAAGGTTTCACAACTTTCTCAAATTCTCACAACAAATCCCAATCAAAAGATATTTTCTTTCAGGAAAGTGAAGCTGTTGAGTATCTGACCAAGAACCAGACTTGTGATTCCAATATTGGCCCAAAATAGTTTACATTTCAAACCATAACAATTAAATCTGGTGAACAAAACAAAACCCCACAAAGTGTTTCAAAGTATTAGAAAACCGTGTTCCTTTCTCATTTCCTTCTCTAAGTGTAATCTTAGTCCCATGGGAACATACAGTTCAGTACTAACAGCAGCAAGTGACACACAGAGGAATCAGCCCAAAAATGTTAAACTAAAATTCTCTTCAATATAAAAAGGGGAAATGGTTACAACAACAACAAAAACAAACAATAATATTATAAAAAGTATCTTCTATTTGTTATCATTGTAATTAAATTATTAATTACTGTCTAGTCTACCTTCTTTTATGAAGACTTGATCCAAGTTCTTACTGCACAGAAAAAGGAGTGAAGAATACATCGGGGGAAATGTTTACTGAACACTATACTGTTAATGTCAAGATTCATTCCAGTTCATTCCAAAGCCCTGACCCCTGTGGAACCCCCTGTCCATATCTTTCCATCAGGGGTTGATTTACAACAGTTTAAGTGGAACAATAATAGCATGCTAATCTTGGAGGCCCTACAAAAGTCAGAGGTACTGCCCCTTCTGACAGATCCAGCAAGTGAAACAGAAAATACTCACTTGTTATTTTCTTCTCAATATACTTGTGTATTGTTTTAATTTCCTCTTAATTATACAAACAAAACAAAGAAACCGGCATAAGAAAGAAATTTAAAATATAAAAATGCAGATTTTTTTTATACAAAAATAAAAAAATTATCCATTGGAGAGAGAGAGAGAGAGCGGGGTTACTGTAGTTCGGGTTTCACCAGTCACAAGGACAGACATAAATGTTTTTTGTTTAAAAAGAAAATCAAAAGCAACTGCAACTAGAAATAAATAAAAAAAAAAATGCAGGCAATTAATCAGGTTATTGTCTAAAAAGAAGAGAAGGTAGAGATAAAAACAACAACAACAACAGTAGCAATAACAAATGCATTTGTGGTTGTAGTGGTAATATAACATGCCAACATGACTGAGGCATGATGGAAAAGAAAATGAAAAATTAGCATTGCTTTCACAATTGTAGCTAAAATGGTTGCAAACTGTGGCTACAAAACATTGAAGAATTATCGAATTTCATGGCATGTCAAGAGGAATGTCAGAAGGCAATCAAATGTGGAGAACTGAAGAGACATGTAATGTTTGTTAGTCAATGGTTTATCTGTCAAGAACAACAAGATGAAGATATTAAAAAATGAGTCACTTGTTCCACGTGAGGGAAATGGAAGAAAGTTTTTTTTTTGAGAGAAAAAATTAATTATAACTTGTTAAACAGGAGGATTTGGTCAGTATTCAGAGAGGATTTGGAAAGATTAATGATGTACATTCTTGCTACATAAGACATTTAACATTACACTACAACTGGGAGATTTATTATTGAGAGAGGCTTTTGTCAACACTCAACAAATATGAAAGGAGAATGCCTTAGAGTGAAGTGTGAGTTAGAATATGAGAGAGAAGGAAAGAGAGAGGACAAAGAGAGAGAGAGAGAGAGAGTAAGGGAGAAAAAAGGTGAGAGTAAATTGAATCAGACAGACAAGAAAACTGTCCCCATCCAAATTAATGGAGAGGATGAAGAAGACGTTTTAAAATTAGTGAGTGACACACAGACAGAAAGGCAAGCAAGCAGGCAGGCAGGCAGATTTGTCTGCTATGTCTAGCAAGAGAGGTGAGCACAAAGAGGCTTGTTTATTGGCTTGTGATGAAGTATGTTATAGCAAGATGTAGAAAGCAAGAACATAGTTTCAAATAGACATCGATCATACTGGAGCTCCATCTCCACAGGTAGAGATAATCCACCACCATCACCCAAAATAGTTAACTGATATCAGAATGATAGCAAAATCCACCTGGACAGGATTTGAATGAGGAAGTATTTTAGCTGAGAATCTATTAGTTCTTCCAATCATCACCACTCTCGTTGTTGATGCTTTCATTCAGTAAATTGTTTACGTGTGGGTGAGAGACAAGAACATGGAAGCAGGGGAAACAACTCTAGTGTTAGTTGTTTGGTTATCTGTGCAGCTTTCCAGTGGGAAAAAGGTAAGAGGAGGAGGCACTCGGAACTGGCAGCGGAAATCATCTGAAAGAAAGGTTAAGGAGAAACAAGAGCTGTGTTGGAGCTCAAAGTACACAGCCCCAGCACTCAGACCAAGCGAAAAATACAGTGTGTGTGTGAGAGAGAGAGAGAGAACCAATTTCAGCATTCGTGTAAAACAAGAGCAAATTGATGTCTCTCAGAAAGGATGTTAGCATTAGTAATAGATTATAGGTTACAAGCTGAACTAATAGTCATGCATGAAAGAACATGCTGCATGGATGAAAGAGAAGAGAACAGAGAGAAGAAAATGAGCATAGAAAAAGGGAAGAGAACGAGGAGGAAGAAAACAACAATGGTACAACAACTATGAAGAAAAAGAAGAAAAACTAATCTACAAAATGCTAAAAGAACAAAACAAATTGAAGAAATCTACCGTCATGGTATTGGATATTCCAGAGCTCAAGTTCTGAAAAAGAAATCAGATTAAAGTTTTTATCTTCTTACACTACTATTCATATACATGTGTACATACACATGTACACACATACACACATACAACAGGCCCAACCAAGAGACAGACGACACACACACACACACACACACCAACAGTGAAAAAATATGGCACATGTACAGCTGAAAGGCAAATCATAATAAAATTATCCTGGTGATCAAAATCATACTTATTGTTATCAACACCAGGATCTGAATGTAAATAGTCTTTTCAAGTCATCCAATACCTTGCCTTTATTTATTTATATCACATCATATAACAGTGTGTGTGAGAAGGGGAGAGAGGTGGGAGAGAGAGAAAGAGAAACTATATGTTACTCGTCTATGGAGATGGGTAAAGTTAGGTGTATTTCCACTTGTGTAGGTGGGGCAAGTGACAAGCTATCTGAATAGTCCAAAAGGGAACGTTCCTTCTCCCTCCCTGTATTTATCTTTAATCTTAAAAACAAATGATATAGAAATTCTTATTGCTGCCATTGCTGCCAATGATTATCTGCAATTTGGAACCTGCACAACATTCTCTTGCAACACATCAATTGAGCTTTCTTAACAGAGGGACAGCCATATATTCTACAATTATTTACATTCACAAAGACCGTCAACACAACAGTCTACTCTGGTTCTGTGATATACAATGTTTAATGCAATCTGAATTAAAACCTTCCATCAAAATTTCATGTTCCAAATACCAGCTTGATAATAACAAAGTTATTTTACTAAATTCTTCATTATTTTCAAAATTAATTAAAACAAAAGCAGTGTACCTCAACAGAAATATTGTAACAAAAAATTTTTAAAATTAAGTTTTGATTAATTAAATGACTAAAGATCTGAATTACAGATTCTAGGTTAGAGTCTTCCTTAAACTCCAGTTCAACTCGATTCAAATAAAACATGCTGTATCTATTCAGAGACAGTTATTGTGTGTGTGAACACTGTCTACTTTAACCATTTGTAGATGTGTGTGGTTAGACTTAAAAGAATAAACTATTTGCTATATTGACTACAACAGTCACTGTTATGAACTAAACATTCAACATATGTTTTTAATTGAGAAGTTAATGGAAAACTAGAAGCAGCCATAAACATATCTGTCTGTGCAGTTCTGTGTGTGGCATTTTAAAGTTTTGGCATGATATTTAAGCATGATGGGTCATCTTAACACAATTAAAATGCTAATCTGTACAAGAGGTAGGTTTAAATAACTTCTAAAATTAACCAACAGCTTAAAACAGGATTTTCTAAACTATTAAATAAACATTAAGAGAAAACGAGAAGCCTGAGTACAATCAAGAGTCTATTGGCTTTAACTAAATGATCTTCAAATGAAACAATGGCAAATGAAAGAGGGGTGGAGATGATGGAGTAAAGTAGGAAATGGCATATTAAAAGGACTTGAGTCAACTAATATGACACTGGAATAATAAATGGCATGATCTAGAAGCTACTAGTAGATCTGTTAATTATTTATTTAAACAACTCAGCAGAAATACCTCATCATATTTTATACTGTCACCAAATTTGACACTCTCATACAAGAGGAATGAAAAGGTAGGCATTTGCTTTTTGGGGTTTGTTTAGGGGTTATTTTCCTTTGTTTTTGTTACCCCCACCACCACCTTACCTTTTCAAGACCATGGTTTGATCTATTCCTAAATCTAATCCAACATATTCCTACTATAAAATCTACCCAAAAAGTAGATTAAATCACAAATTATCTTCAGATTCATTGGAAAGAATCTCTCCTGCAATCCATTGATTTCAACCAAAAGAAAAAAAAAATCTGCTTCATTCTATTTATTTCAATGTTCCAGAATTAGACGAAATGATACCATTCCTAAGGTTTCTCCTTTCCAACACCACCCCTCATACTTCCATTGACAATGCAATCATAAAATTTTGAAGCCACTTGTATCTAAGGATGACAGATAAAAACAGCACAAGAGAAATTATGGTGCTTTGGCCAACCAACCAACCAATACCTGTAAAGAATCTCTATATGGTCACTCAGTCTACAAGACATAGCAGTCGAATGTCCTTCAAATCACACCCTATCTTCTTTACAAAAAAGAATACACTGAATAGTGTAGTCCAAAATACACAAAGCCTGCAAAAATTTAAGACAAGATGGTTGTGGTTGGAATAGCTTTGGCCAGGAAGTTATTGTAGTGACCACTTATTATTATTATTATTATTATTATTATAAAGACTTTAAGAGTTTTACTACATTAATTTGAGCAGTCCATTACACATGATATTGTAACCTATGTCAATATTAAATTTAAAAAAAAAAAAAGATTGAAAAAAACAAAAAAAACAAAGTGTACGAAAGTACACAATATATAATTTGAGAATGTGACAGAAGAGAATTTTATGTTTTGGATGGTGGTGGTGGTGGTCCTTCATTGGCAACGTTGAAGAAGAAAAACAAAAGGTTACATGAAAAGCGATGGGTTTTACAGCAAAAGCAACATGGTGAATTAAAATGGAAATGAATAAAGTGGAGGTGTGTGGAATGGTGTTTTACAGGCGAAAGATGAGGGCTAGAAAAGGAGGTAAGTGAGATGCATGTGCGGGTGGGTGTGATTGAAAAATGTTTCATGGATTGACAACAACAGAAGAGGTAGAGCAATGAAAAGTTGTGATGGGCAAAGCACTGAAACTTCCTGCTATGAAAGAATTGAAAGACACTGCATTGCAAGACTGTCCACCCTTACAGAGATATCTATCTAGATCCCCAAATTTTTATTTACATTAGGAATTTGATGAGTTCAGTAGAAAACAGTGGGTAAACATTGGCTGTACACTTTCGAAAAGTTTGCTAGAAGCTCAAGTTCTGTGCCAACAGAAATAAAAGCAAAACTTGGTTATCACAAACAATATTGACATTTAGTTTAATTGTTCTGACATTGAAGGAGCTGAGTGGTTAAAGGTGGAAGTTCTTTGTAGAGTTTCAATAAAAACAAGAGAAAAGCAATAGCTTATCTTAGCTGACAAAATTATAAGATTTTAATCATTCCATGCTTACAACACTGGTTAATACCAAAGGCAGCAGACACAACTGTAAAGGTGTCAATTCCCAAGACAAACATTTGTTGAAAACATGCAGCAGAGAGTGGGGGGGGGGGTTGTCTCATTAAGGGCAGCCTCTCAAGTGCTGGTAACATGAAAAAAATGTCTGCAGATCATGCTATACAGGTTTGGTGGTAGGAAGGACATCTAGCTGTAAAAAACTACACCAAAGATATCAGAACATACACAGGAAGAGAGTATCCTGTTGCTGTTTTCTTTGTTGTTGCTGTATCAGGTGACAAAAGATAGTCACAAGTGGTAAGAGACACAGTTGAGACTTGCCCGACTCATGCCAGCATAGGTAAACAGACATAAGGTGACAATGATGAATACAGTCAGTACTGTATATATATATATATATTGTATAGAAAGGTTCATTGAATTCATAAAAGACTGTTGTATCAAATTAAAGAATGTTGTGCTTTAGTGCCTGGAATAGCCTCAATGTGCAGATTTCTTTTATCAAAGACAATCCACCCATCACTAGCTTGGACAGTTTTCTCGAATGCATTAAAGGGTTTTTGACTGGTAATTCTAACAGGTCAAACAATCATATAGAGGTTCATCAAAGAGAGACAAAGTGGCATTATCTAAACAGTATGACGACACTGAAATTGCATCATCTTATTAGAGAGTAGTTAAATTTAAAATTTAAGTTAGGACTTTGAATTAAATTTTGGTTTTAAATTTTGGCACAAAGCCAGCAATTTCAGGGGAGGAGTAAGCTAATTCCATCATCCCCAGCACTCAACTTGTACTTATTTTCTGTCACTCCTGGAAGGATGGAATACAAAGTCAACGTTGGTGAAATTTAAACTCAGAAATATAAAGACGGACTAAATGCTGCAAAATACCTTACCTGGCAGCTCACCTTTTGGACTTCAATTTAATATTAAAACATCAGATGTCACAAAGGTACCTTTTTACTTCTTTAATTTCGTCTCAAAAAGGAAACTGTATTTGCCATTTCCAAATATAGGTCAGTAATGCACATTTGTTTAGAATGACTGAACTCTTTATTTTACCAAATGTCAATAAATCTAAGTTGACCCTCAACCATAAGACTTACATGCAGGTATTTGTTTACCTGATAGAATTAACAATAAAACATATTCTAAGATTCCTTCGCTGTCAGCTTTTGTCTTGCGCTCTCTTATTATTCAGTGTTGTCCTTCAGAATATATTCTTTACAATGATTCATGTCTATGGCACTTAGTAATCACATTCAAGACATTCTCAGCTGAAAACCAGCCAAAAACAAAGAATGAAAGAGAAGGGGTGAGAGAGAGAGAGAGAGTGTGTGTCTTGTGAAGTGGATGCATGCATGACTGTGTTTAAGAAGTTTACTTCCCAACAATGTGGCTTCGGGTACAATTCCACTCTGCAGCATCTTGTGCAAATGTCTTCTACCACAGCCCAATGAATGAAATTTGGTCGACACACAATGTAAGAGCCTACTGGAGAAGTCATTCTTGTTTTGGGAAGGACATGCTTAATCCATGATATGGTCTAACAGCCAACAGGCCCTTGGATAGTTTAAACAGAGTCCACTCCATTGCAAATTTTAGGGACCAGGCCTCCAGTCTGAGGCTAATTTTCTCCCGTCTTCCCACCAATCACAGGGACACTAAAAATAGGTTACAAGACACTCTTGTTCCTCCTTAAATTTAAAATTAAAGTAAGTCAACATTATAATGACTGAAATATAATGCAAATACATAAAGGTAGATAATGTGATGGTAATATTTAGTAATGTGAAATCTTAAGTAGATTAAACCAGATTAACGGTTTTAAAGAAAGAATCAATTGATCATTATAATCACAGCTAAGTTATAAACATTCAGGAGATACCCTGGATTTACTTTCTGTTCAACAGTGAAAACTATATCCATCAGACCTTCCTTAAACACAAAGAAACTCATACATATACATCCAGCTTAACTACTCCAGTTTGTAGGGTCTAGGAATGTATTGCAGAGCAGTCAGTACAACATACAGATTTGATGAGAACAGAACTAAAGAATTTGGACAACATAATGTCAGGGTTAGACAAGCTGAACTTGAAGATTGGTTAATTAACAAGACTAAGATTTGCTTGAAAGAACCCAGTGAAATAATAACAGTAATAATTTAGTTTAACCAGTAAACTCTTATTGAAGTGGAACAAAAAAAATTCATTATTTTTAAAAGCAACTTCCACCAAAATACCAAAACTGTCACCAACAATTTTCCACATTAATGCTATCTTGAAGCAATGCTTATATTCTGTAACACAAAGATATGAAATAACTATGTCTGGCTTAGGTTAGCAGTGAAGTTTTTAAAACGATTAAATCTCTTCATTTTTATCAAAAGTAAATCCATGAAAATATTTACTAAAAGTGTTGAGTGTTATCCAGTACAACCAATTATTACTCAGTATTTCTGAGGTCCCCTCCCTCCCATTCACATATCAACCATACCTTCATATCTAGTCAATCATACAAGAACAGGTTGGCTGTTTAGAAACAAAGTAAATATTTTTGATCAAATAAACTAGATTAGTTCATAATTCAAACAATTCTAAAATTAATTTAGGCCAGATTTATTTAGACGTATAATTAAAATGCTTATTGACAAATTTGACTTATGGAAGGGGGACAGGGACATAATTCTTTGGACCACACAGACAATGCACTTCCATCAAAAGCATACGAATACAAAATCCACAAATTTCATTGAATTTCCAGTGAGAAAAATTACATCACAATTTAAAACATTCATGCATAAATTTAATTTTAAAAAATAAACATTGTTTTAAACACTGAAAAAAAAACTGTCATATTTATGAAAAGTTAACTAAGCAAACAAAAATATTAAATATATGATGTTGCGAAAAAAAATAATAGAACTAAACAGCTTATAAACATGTAAAAATCTGAAAAAGTGGTCAATTAATTGATTAATTGAATTTTTTTCAATCAATACAATTTTAGTCTCAGAATTCCAGACAGGAAGAATATCATATGATAGTAAATAAACAGATAAATAAAAAATATATTCCAGACTCAAGAAATCTTTTCATGAAGACAATTGAAATTATGTAACTTTGCAACTAAAAACTTTTAATATGATCAGTTATTGCTACCATTTCAATTAATTAGAAATTAAATACCCCATAAAGTGTGTGTGTGTACATATGATATAGATGTGTGTGTGTGTGTGTGTGTGGTCAGGAAGCTTGTTTCTCAAACACGTGGTCTCAGGTTCAGTCCCACTGTACATCTTGGGCAAATGTCTTCTATAACCCCAGGTTGACCAAACCCTTCTGATTAAATCTAGCAGGCAGAAACTGAACGAAACCCCTCCCATATATATGTGTGTACCTTTGTCTTGATATCATGAGATGATTGCAAATAAGAAGCACAACCCTACAAGTGATGCCATTCATTTCCAGTCTTCTATGAAAAACATGACGAGCCAAAAGGAAGGGTTACCTTGTTTGGAACTACATGAGGATTGGAGACAGGAAAGGTATCCAGCCGTAAAAAAAACATGCCTCAACAAATTCTATCTGCCTCATGCAAATATGGGGAAGTGAAAGGTAAATGGTGATGACAATGCTGTGTGTGTGTTACATTTCCTTTTAAGGTTTTTTGGGGTGGGGGGTTGCCTTTTCCAAACTACTTTTGAACCATTATTATATTATTCCTAAAGATTTCTTCAGTTTACATTAAGCCAAGATTTAAGTTAGACCAGTTTATATTAGCCAACATTTGGAGGAATTAGATCAAACCAACCAAGCTGAAAAAAATAAATACGTAATATTTTATCAAAGATTAAAAAAAAAAGACAATAAACTTGAGTTTTTACAAAAATTATTCATTTTTGCTTTGTTAACTTTCTGACAGCAGTGTTGAATAATTTTTTTTTTTTTTTTAAATATTAGTCACAAAACTAAAATTAGTAAGTTTATGGGTTAAACACAAAGAAAACATTTAAACAATAATATAAAACTGTTGTAGTTACCCCAGAAATGAACTGCAAAGAAAATAAACAAGTGATTAGTTACATTGAGTAGGGAGTAGATTAGATGTCAACACAATAATGAAAGAGGGAAACACCAAAGAAAATAGGGGTCAATGACTCAAGGCCACAACACAGCTAAATAGATATTATTATTAGGGAACTAGAACAGAGAAAAGATTATCACAATTGTTGTTTTTTTGTTCTAAACATGACAGTTCAACTGTATCTGATGGTAAAAATTAGCTACGTTTCTCCTTCATATAACTCACTAGCACTCCATCAGCTACGAAAAATGTTCCAGTTGATCCGATCAGTGGAACAACCTCCGTGTGAAATTAACATTTAAGTGACTGAGCACTTCCCAGACACGCATACCCTCAAAGTAGTGACAAGGCTGGCCATTTGCGTTACTGGTACAGCTCATTTTTGTTAGCCAAGTGGACTGGGACAACCTGAGATAAAGTATCTTGCACCAGCAGGAATCAAACTTTTGGCCTTACAATGGTGAGCAGAATACCCTAACCACTAAGTCAGGCACCATCACTATCCTTCATATACAGAATGGCATTTTATAACCTCTCAACAATTACTAGACAACGAAGTAGTAATAAAGCATGTGCAGACTAACAAAACAGAATATTTTATGAACATACAAGGAATGTTTAAGAAAACAGATTTGAGATTGATCCAATCCATTTCATCATTTGAAATATGAAATTTCCTTCCGTGCGATAAGACTCTGGATAAATTTCTAACTAAATGATAATAAATAGTCTAAACAGTAATTTTGGTAGAGAAAACTATGACAGATTCTCTAATTAGATATAAACCCTGACTTTATACCACTTGTTATATAATAACATTAAATAACAAACAATAGGGGTTGGATTATTGCTGTTCCTTTGGTTCTAATTAGTGATTAGAAAGTCTAAATGAATGGGCAACTATCAATACACACACACAGAGGCACTCATGCCATTAGTCCAACCCTTGCCTGCATGGAAAACAGATGTTAAATGATGATGAGGAGGGGGATGAAGATGACTGGCACAAACACAAACATTACACAAAAATATCAAGAAAGGCTTTTATATTAAATACTACACAGAAATGTCATTAAACACCAGCAACAAAGTCTACTACAATTGAGAAAAAAAGACCATAACATGACCTGACAACAATATAATCATAAAAGAACAAGTTCTTTTAATTTTATACAACAAAAAAAAAGAATAAAGAGGTTAGCAACTATAATGAAATAAAAACAGCCATCCAACTCAATTCCCTGTTAACTTTGTCCATTATATCCTAACATTGTGTCATTACAGAAAAACAGAGGAAAATGGTGATAAAAGGTTCCATTCAATTGATTGTATTAGTCAAATCTGGAATTGTTTCGTTTCTTCAGTTTAATGTTTTCATTCATTTTGTTTTTGGTTTATGTTGCCTCACTTTTGATTTATTTATTCCACAACAATAAAATAAATATTCAATAATCAGTTTCCAATAACATTTAATCAGATAATACTTGAATGTAGTAGTTGTATGCTGTCAACTTAATGTGACAGTCTCATGAAGGGAATAATACTACTGTTGTTTAGACCTAGGAAGCTGCACCGCTTCCTGTCAGCCTTGACACATTTCCTGTGTCCTTATGTTTATAAGGGGGAGACAAGCACCTCCACCCAGCTAAGCCTGCATCCAGAGACATGTTTCTGAGTCTTTGCTCGTCGTCATCAGTCTGGAGTAGCATGACCTGCTAGTCGAAGATGCCTATCAAGCTCTTGTAAACATATAATAATTCTAGTGAAATACATTCACTGATTTCAAATTTAGAAATAATACATTTCTAAATCTCTCAGAGAGATTTATGGAGAGAAGTCGGCTTATTCTGCGTCAGATTGCTGAAGGTATGCTGCCCAACCTGGTGTTCACTGATGAAAAGAAATTTGACAACAGACAGACAGTAAACCACCAGAATGACTGAATTTGTAGTGTACCTGGCTCCATTGTGGGTAGACTTGTAAATCAATATCAAAATCCAGTCAGTTATCGTTGGGGCAGCTGTGACAGCCACTGAATGGTTTCCCCTTGTTTTTGTGCCCTTGGGTGTTAAAATTTGCCTTTTGACCCCTTTCAGGTTCAATAAAACAAGTACTACTTGAGCATTGAGATTAATGTAATCAATTTTCTCCCCCAGCCCCACAAAAATTGCTAGTCTTGCGTCAAATCTGAAACCAATATTTTCCCAACAGATGTTGACTAAGAGACATTCAAACTAAACCTCCACTACATCAACATCACCAGGCTGTGAAAGTTATGATATTTCTTCCTCAAGACAAAATCATTAAAGAAATATGGATAAGTAACATCAAACCTTCACACAGTGACTGAATGGTTGAATTGTTGAGATAAAATCACATAAACACTTATTGAACCATGCAGTCAAGTGAGCAGACGGGAAATAGCTTCTATAAAACTAATAGTGTGATACTCAAGACCACTTTAGCACCAGTTCCGGGGTTTAAAAGAAATACCCCATAAATGTCTAATTTTATAAAAGTCTCTGACCGATGCCAGTATCAAATGGAAGGTCATAAAATTTCAAAACCAGCAATACAAAAATAAGTAAATTAAATCTTATTTTTAGCACTGACAAACATCATTCTATGATACTGTGTGCCAAAATCTATGAATGGATTGTGGTCTGAACTGCAATTTGAAGCCAACACAACTCCACCTTGTTTTATCTAGACTGAAGAAAACAAGAGACTCGCATGGAAATGGATTTAATAATAGCAATTGCTTCAAATTTTGTTACAAGGCCAGCAATTTTGAGGAGAGGGGCAAGTCGATTAGATCAACTCCAGTGTTTGACTGCTACTTATTATACTGACCCTGAAAGGATGAAAAGTAAAGCCAACCTTGGTAAAATTTGAACTCAGAGGAAATACATAGCAGTATTTTTTTCCAGCTCATTACGTTCTACCATGATTCCACCAACTTAGCACTTGTATAATGGTTTCAAATTTTGGCACAAGGCCAGACATTTTGGACATGGGTCAAGTCGAATACATCAACCCAGTGCACAACTTAATTTATTGACCCTGAGAGAATGAAAGGTAAAGTTGACCTTGACAAAATTTGAACCCAGACTGTAAAGACTGATGGAATACCACTAAACATTTTGTCCTCCATGCTAATGTTTCTGCCAGATCACCACTTTACACCACCTTTATGAATATAATGTATAATAATAAATATAATGTAGTCTTAAATATTGATGCAATATTAGAAACAGCCCTAAGTGCCACCAAAAGTGCCACCAAAAGGGATCCGATAACTATTTACATGTTTAACCTACATTTTGGTACAAATTTCAAAACAGACACAAAAGACAGCAAAGAGAACTTCTTTGCTCAGAGCCGAGAGAAACACAAAATGTTTTGCATATTAGTTCCGGCTCTTTCTGTTCTGAGTTCAAATTTCACCAAGGTCATCTTTTCTTTTCATCACTCTGGGGCCTGAGGTTAATAGTATTGGCTAACCTTCCCTCCTTCAAAATTACTGGCCTTGGACCTCAGAAAGTATGAAATTGACAAACAGATGATAAGGGCTCAGAACAGGTTGGCCATGTACAGGTTCACCATGTAAGTACTGATATATGACACGGTGAACAATAAATGTACGCTATTATCTCATCCTAATTGTCTGGACTTTTTTTTTTTTATTCTAGCCCCTTGTTTTTTTATATCTCAAATGTTTGGAAGTTTTTGCAGGTTTGATTTTGTATTACACACACACACACACACACACATTTTGAAATCAGCGAATGTGTTTCACTAGAATTATTATATGTTTATGAGAGCTTGATAGGCATCTCCAACTAGCAGGTCATTGCTACTCCAGACTGATGACGAGCAAAGACTCAGAAACATGTCTCTGGATGCAGGCTGAGCTGGGTGGCGGTGCTTGTCTCCCCCTTGTAAACATAAGGGCACAGGAAATATGTCAAGGCCAACAGGAAGCGGTGCTGCTTCCTAGGGCTAAATAACAGTAGTATTATTCCCTTCATGGGACTGTCACATTAAGTTGACAGCATACAACTACTTTATCACATCACAACTGCATAAACCTCTCTGGGAGATTTAGAAATGTATTATATATATATATATATATATATATATATATATATCCCTCTTGACTGTTATAAGAAGCACAAGCACTTTCACACACATGCACACATGTATACACAAGACAGGAACTTCCGCCAACCAAATTCAATCATAAGGCTTTGGTCAGCCCAAGGCTATAGCAGAAGACACTTGCTGAAGATGCCACACAATGGCACTGAACTCATAACCATAGGATTGAAAAACAAGCTTCTTAAGCACACAGCCATGCCTCTACCTATATATATATAATGCTAATTACTTAGAGCCATAGATGTGTTTTGTTTGTTTGTTTGTTTGTTTTTTATTTGTAAAACTAAGTCCTTTGGCTACTGGCGATAAAATGGAATGATTGCTGGGTTGCCAAAAGCTACTGAGCCAGAAACACCTGTCCCAGACTGTCCCCTAATCTCCAGTCAATAAACCTGTCCTCTTCCTTAACAGTATGTCAATATGAGAGAATTCTTGATTCTTGAGATTGCCTTCTCTTATCAAGTGGAACTGGTCTTAACTGCTATCTGCTAATTAAGGAACATCCTCTGAGACAAAAATAATTTCAATAAATCAAGAATTTATGTTGTATGGTATTTGATATACCTGTATTTGTGTATATAACTATCTATCTATCTTGACAGACAGACAGACCAAATAAAAAATGGTTATTAATAGTAACTGAAAACTAGTTATCGCCTGAAATCAACTGAGGCCCATGTAGTTTTAAGAGTGACTGAGATTATTGCATGTCCAAAACCAAGTATAATAAAAACAGTGGACAATATTATATTAAAGACAGTGGGGTAGGGGCACTAATTGATACCTGTAGAGACTAGAAGAAAAATATATTATAAGACATGGCAAAATAATTAGAGGCCTGCAGTAAATAAAACATAATTAAGTAGAGTGATGTCGATGAAGTGAGGAGGACAGCGAGTACAGAGAAGGGACAAGATGGCATAGATGATGAAAGTGTTGTAAGAGTGATTAGCCTGCAGATTGCTAATTAAGCAAATATCTCAACTGGCTACTTCCTTCAGCAAAGAGGAGAGAGAAAATTAATTTTTACATAATAGTAAATAAATATAGGAGTTGATGAGTTATATGTCTGATAGGGAGGTTGAAGTATAGTAATAGACATTTGTATTGAGACTGGTTGGATGCATTTAAATTAGGATCGGTTATTAATAGAGCCTGGCTGTCTTTGTCAGATTGAAAATAAGATTACTTGGTGGGAAAGAAAGAAAGAAAGAAAAAGACAACTAGAAAGAGACAAAAGTGAGGTCAAAAAGCTTGATAAGTAAAGAGAGAAAAAAAGACTAATTATTATTAGATGCAGATTACCCATGCAAGCCACCTGCCTGACTGCAGAGTGAAGGACGTAGTTTGATCATCACATCAATAGTAGCAACATCTATTTATGAAAATAAACTGGCAACAAAGCAGAGTGTGGAGAAAGGTCTGCCAAGTGAAGGTAAAAACAAATAGAGAAAGGTGAACTAAGTGAACCTTTTAAAGTACTTTGGTCATAAAAAGAAAAAGAGAGAGGCTTGAATGTAGTTTAAACGCTTAAGCAGTATTGGGGTGGGGAGAGGAGAGGAGGGGAGGGGGAGAGAGAGAGAGAGGAGAGTGTAATGACGATGACAACAACAGCAAACACAGCCAGTTACACACATGTAAACCTGTTAAGTCCAGAGGTAAATAATAACAAGCAGCAGCAGCCAGGTTGTGAACTTGTGACTCACCAATTGTGGTAACAATTCACATTTATAAGATAAAAGAAAAGACAATAAAAAAATTAAACCGTCTACCATTAAATCAAAACCAAAACTTATTCTGCTGTCAACAAAGACTGCTCTAGGTGGATGAGGGCCATGTTGTGATATAGCAAAGAATAAGGGTTCACTTGTTGGAGAAACTGTTCACAAAATACAAGCTCAGCTGACTTGTGAAAGCTGTGATTCAGATTAGGAAATGAATGGGAACTGCAGAAATAGAGTCAGAAAAGTATTAAATAATATAGAAGAAGAAAACAAAGAAAAATATTAAATAGATTAATAATGGAGTCAGAAATAAGAAGGCAGAAGATGACCATTGATCCATTTGTAACGGCATAAAACTAGAAATGAACTGATATATAAGGAAAAGTAGGAACCATATCAACCAAATGTTTTTGCTGTAAAAACAACTAATTACAATTCGACTAAACAGATTAATAAACGAAGGTAAAAAGATTAATAAAAGTATTTGTTATCAAATTTGAGAATCTCTCAGATTAACAATTTCATTCTAGAATTAGAAACTAGATTTTTTTTTTTAAATTTGTAAAAACGATATTTAAATGCTTCAGTAAGTAATGTTGTTGAATATATGGTGTTGTGGTGCTGGGGCAGTTTTTCGAAACTTACCAGGATGCCTGAACCCACCACACAATTTTAATTTCAAACTGTAAACCAGTTCTGTTTATGCAGGATATTTAAGACGGGGCATAAAGTAAACCTTGCAGTGACTTAACAATTTCAGACAGTAACCTACTAAAATGGTTGGCTCTGAGAGATTTCAGATTGGCATTGGTACTGAAATATTGGAGACAGAGTTACCTCACAAACTTTGCCATGTTCCTGAAATATGATAAGGTACTAATCTGAAACTTGACAAATATGGTGCATGTTATAAGCAGATAATGATTCCCAGCTAGTGTCAATATACTTTGATAATTTATTTTCCCCTTCAATTCATGCTGTGCCCTGTCTCTGGTAAACACACTAAGTATGAATGGCTCACTGCACAGAGCTATAATGATCTACCATGGGAAGTTTATAGTTCTGTAATTTATTTTACCAGCAATTTTCTTAGAATGTATTGTTAAACACAAATACTCTTCATACTCAGTATGTATCTCTCTTGGATAACCACTACATGATGATGATGATGCCATGTAGTTCCACATCAGCCCAGACTAAATAGACAAGACATTGCTGCCTTCTCTTCTTACAAACACACAAAGGACTACATTATTTCCAATCTCTTTCCTTTCTTTCTTTTTAAGACGGTAGAGGTTGATAGAGAGATTTAGCTGTGATTTCTAGCATGTAAAGTAATTGTCCACTACAGCCAATCCTTCCTTCTCAGACCAACACTCTTTTAAAATTCCCTTCAGTAGTCACAGCTCCTTCCTCTTGACCAAACCAATGTAAATGTTCCATCATTATCTTTGTGATTCTTCAAAGATATGACAGCAAACTGTGGCACATTATTGTCTCCCCTTCAACTTCACGCTAAAATAGATTACCACTATTAGAGATACTCAGCTTTAAAACTAATTGGTTCAACAGCATGCAAATTTATAAATTTAGGGAAACTATCAGACTTGGTTTTTCATGGAATGTGTATGTATATATATAGGAAAATGAAAAATAAGGCAGAATGCTAAACTGGAAGCATATTTTAATAAAGATTTCTAACTGGCTTTCATTGTGAAGCAAATTTTCAAGAAGAAGGAGAATGAAAATGTTTTTTTACAAAGAAGTACAAAATGAAGAAAATAATATATAAAAAAATAACTATACCAATACATTATATTGTCTTTGAGCTTTTGAAGTTCAATGGTAATTCATGTATATAATGGTTGGAAAAATAAGGATGCATAAGAATTGAGAGTTGTGTTAGGTTTAAAAAAAGGGTTAAAAGTTTGTGTTAAGCAGGAAGTGTGGTGTCAAAATAGGAAGTGTGTGTAAGGGGAGACAAATCTTTTTAGTTGGAGTTTTGAACTCTTTTTCAACAGGAAGTTTATGTCTGTTCCTAGAGAAATAAGGTCACTGAGGGGTATGTGTGTTAAGAAATGGTTGGAATTTCTCTATGAAAACATTCTCCTTGTTGATTCTATCTTGTGTCGAGATTCTGTCTTTACACTGATAGAAAGGAAATATAAGGAATTTAGGGTTTTTGTTTCTGGCGCAAGAGTCTATTTTTCATTTTCCTATTATTTCTCCACGTGCGGTTAACACAACCCCACTATTTACTGACTTATATATATATATATGTGTGTGTGTGTGTGTGTGTCATAGTCCTCCAGGGAATAACAGAGGAATTCAAGGCAGGATGCCCCTGGGAGCTCTTCTATGCTGATGACCTTGCTCTAATTGCTGAGTCACTATCAGAACTAGAGGAGAAGTTTCAGGTGTGGAAGCAAGGATTAGAATCAAAAAGGCCTTAGAGTTAGCCTAGCTAAAACCAAAGTCCTAATTTGAGTGAGAAAAAGAAAAAAAACAGTCAATGCATTGGTCGCTCTCTGACAGGTTTATGGTTGAGCCTGTGGCAGTTGAGACCTCCAGCATTCTTGGTCCGTGGGCCATTTCCCTGTTCACCACTAACAGGGGCAGAAATTGCTGTCTGCAAGTGTGAGCCCCACAAGTCAGAGTGGCTACTCCAGCACACTTCCCTTGCTATCATCTGGAGCAATGCCTCTTCCATTTTGTCTGCTAGTGCCATGAAAATTGTTTCTATATTGTGAGAGGAAGGTCTTTCATATTTGAGTAATACAACATCTCCATTACTTAAACTTAAGATAATGAAAGTCACCTAAGATAATGAAAGCTTTTGACCTGTTCCTTTCTCTTTAGACACACAACTTGAGAGAAGAGTGTTGTCTGTGCGTGTGCCTGAACAGGTGTATAAATTTGTATATGTTCCCAGGGTAGCGTTTCTCAACCAGTCAGTCCACATTTACAATAAACCAGTCACATCATTAAACTTATACTTTCCTTTCATTAAACCTCAAACAAAATTCAATAAAAACAACTACTTTTTTTCATTACCCAGACAAAGAATTTCCTTCATGTTTCAATATCAGTGGTATTTATTTTAAAATAACTGAAACTGACCTAACTCCAAAACCATTAGAAACATCTTTTTGTTTCTATTGGAAGATTTTTCTAATCATATTCAAGAAACAAATTTTAACCCTTTGGTTACTATATTTTTGTTGGAATACATTGCTTTTGTTTCACTCAATTTTGAAAATGAAGAAGAACTTAATAAAATAGATTCATCATTATTAAGCTGATGTCTGGAGCACAAATTAACATGAAATTTTTATGAAATGTTTTAATTTCGATCACTTGAAACATGGACTGTATGTCATAGAACCAGGTACAGTCTCAGGCAGGTTGGTATCAAAAGGGTTAAGAAGGAAATGTGCATGTACGTTTGTGGAGCTGTATATGCATGAGTATTGGGGGGGGGGGGGGAAGACACGCGCATGCGTGCGTGTGTAGAAATAAACCATCAAATGGACAAAGAGTGGACTGATTGAAATATAGTGTAAAGTACAGAATTAGGTCCCACAGTTTTCCATATTTAATTAATTAATTAACTTCCAAGGCTGAGTCCCCTGCCACATTTAGACCAGATTTAGTAATTTAGATAATGATTTAACCATAAGAGTAAAGATTTTAATTAACTAAGGACTTGCTACAATTTTGCCAGTGTCAACACCAAAAGTGAAGAACATACTGTTTAGGATAAAAAATATGAGAATGAAGCAATTCCATTTTTATAAACTTTGGTTTTTATGAGAATAACTTAACTCTTTCACTTTCAGCCCTGATTCTAAGTTTCAAAATTACCTAAAATCTACCCAAATTAAGCTGATGTCAACAGGCAAAAATTCCAACATAATTTTGGATAAACCTTTTGATTAACTCTTTTGATATCAACCTGTCCAAGACTACCCACAGGTTCAACGAAGCAAATTTCAGCTTTAACGTGATCTGAATTAAAAGTTCCAACAAAATTTTATTTTCATTTTTAAGTTGCTGTTTGGAACATAAATTATTTCAGTAAATTCTTCATTATTTTTAAAACTGTCTAAAACAAAAGCAGTACAGTTCTATATTTAAGAGATGAGGAATTATGTACATTATTTACATTATTTATATTTGACAGATATTTGTCCTCAGCTTGTTTGTTGCTAACACAACGTTTCAGCTGATATACCCTCCAGCCTTCATCAGGTGTCTAATAATAATAATAATAATGTCAAAAAATGAATTAAAATTTCATCAACATAATGGAACTGATGCTACTTTTCTCAACAATAAAGATTAGCCTTGAGACAATATGGTCACTCCACCTCCTAGAAATAACAGCTGAATCTCCCTTAAATCATATCTTGCCATCTTAAAAAGATGAGGATACAGTAGACAATACAGCTGTAAATATACAAAAAGATGTGACTGTCATGGATGGAACTTCATTGATCATAACTCTGCTCAATTAGGACTAGCCTAGGGCTAAAGAACAACACAGATTAGCCACTTATTGCTTTATGATAAGTACACATCTCCACAATCATTCAATCTGCTAGAAAGAACAACCAGATGTCCCTCAAATAGTACCATTCGTTTTAAATAAAAGACATTAAATAATGTAGTCCTAGATATACTATGCCTGAACAGAAAAGATGAATTGAGGCTGGAATGTCTTCAACTATAGGTATGTACCCTCAGACCTAACCTAGGGCTAAATAACAACCATAATTAGACATGATCTACATGAAAAAATGAAAGACCACCAAACAACTTTAGCTACCTCAGAGAAATAAGACCAAGGAATATATTACAAGAATGCTAATCTTCTAAATCACAGATGTAATTATTTTCACCCTAAAATGGATAAACACAATTATTCTTCCATATATTTATCTGTGTCAGGACAACATAAAAGAAAGAGATAACTTCAATAGTGTTATATTGCATATACCTTCATCGAAAAAAAACATCACCACTTGACGAAAAATGAAATAAAATAAATAAATGAAAAAACTTTGAAATAAATTTGTAAATTCATTAATCAAAGTAAAATTAGTAAGTTATTGAAAAAAAAAAAAAATTAACACCAAAACTAACCTTTTTAAATTTGCTGAAGGCACTGGGTGGGTATTGTCTACTGAGGGAATAATATCGCCTTAGGGTTTCCATCGTGGAAGTTAGGATTAGCAAGAAAATTAAATTCAACCAAAGACTTTCATCTGAATCCCATTCAAGTTAATTTTTCACTAAAGAACTTTAAGAAGATAGAGAAGCCAATGAGGTCTGTGAGTGTCAGAATGGTCATTAGAACTAAGAAATATCAACTGCAGCAACAGTTAGGAGGGGGGGGGCTTATTTATTTGTTTATATCTCAGCCAATGGAAAGGAAGTTTAACAAAATGAAGGTTAATTTCTTGAAAGCAGGATGTGATGTGAAAAATAATCTACATAGCACTCATTATCTGCTGCTAAAGAAAAGGAAATGTCAAGAACATGACAAGCTGATTTATAATTCAGTAACTCACCTTCTTAATCTTTCCGATAGTTCCTTGAGGTATCTCTTTCTTGTAATATTTCTTAAATCTACGCATTTCAGGCTTTGTCATGCCAACATTGATAAGATCTTCGTCTCGGACATATTTTAAGTGGGCCAGACTGGATATTTTCAGCTCATTCTTCAGAGCACTGTAATAGTGTTCGAGTTCAGCATCAATCAGAAAACCATAAAGTTCTTTGTTTAAAGCTGCCATGGTGAGCTGTTGATGTGGCCACCACTACTGCTGCTCTCTCACACTTGATTTATGAAAGTTTGGTTTACAAACTCATTGGTAGTCTGCAAGTAGAAATGGAAAAATGACATACTTTATTAAGAAACTAATATTAAGATATATAACTAATATTAATATTAAATATTTGATACTAAATATTTAATATACACAAACCTTTAAAACTGGTTTTCTCTTCCTCTTTACATCTCAAATGAATCTCAAATCAACAACTCGTACAAAATACTTTATACAACATGGCTTTATGTTTAACAAGTTCACTTTACAACCATATGGTTCTGGGTTCAATCCTTGGGAAAGTCTCATCGACCATGGTCTTGGGTAGACCAACATTTCCTGTGTGGGATTTGGTAGATGAAAACTGTAGAAACCCAAGTACCTGCATGCATGTGTGTGTGTTGTAAAATTTTTCTCTGACATAGATGGGTAAAAGATGCAGACATAAACAAGAAAAGCAAGAAACCAGTGCCTTCAAACTGAAATACCTTGTAGTATTTGTTCTGCCTCAGTTATACAGATACTCTTCTATCATTCTTGCCAAAGAAAATACAGTGCAACCCAGTGGTTGAAATATTGGAAATCCACAAGCAATGCTGATATTCCTAAGAAAGTATTCTATGAAACAAATTAAATAAGCACCATATCCTATCTTGAACATTAACTCCAGTAACCATCATGCAAGGTATCTCGTTGTCTAGCATTGCAACTTAGGAGGGGGGTAAAAATGAAGATTTAAAAAAAGGCAAAAACTGCATTTAAAATAATTGACTAATGCTCACTCTTTCTCTCTCTCTCACACACACACACGCACACAAAGAGCAGATGCCATAGACTTGGTATCAAATCCAGACAAACTTGTAGATGAAGAAGTTTTTTTTCATATTTCTAGGAATACACTTTAGTGTTTTCCAATGCCATTTCTAGGCCCCTGAGAGGATTTGTGTTAAGAATTTTGTTTAATATAGTGTATGTGTTACAAATATATTTTAACTATTCTCCAACAAAGAGATAAGTTATAAAAATAAGAAAATTTTCAGGAGGAAAAAATAAAAAATATAAAAAATAACTTGCAATATGAAAAGGGTTTAAAGATGCATCTCTTTTCTTTATTTATTTTAGTGTATCATGTAGCAAATAGATATCATGTAGCAACTACGTATCATGTAGCAAATAGGTTGGGATTAGTTGGTGAGTTCAGTTAAGTGTCAAACTTCCTGCCCTGCATATTTCAGTAATTAAAACAGAAAGGTCTTAGGTTAATTACCTGAGAATTTTTGCTGACGTTTGACCTTCTAAAAATACCTCAATTAAGTTCTGCTAGATCCAGGAGGTTCATATTATTATTATCTCTGCAGCTGATTCGCACATCTAAAAAGTCATCATCAACAACATCACAAATATAAAAAAAAAATATATAAACTCTTGCCTGTAAAATATAACAGATACAAACAACGTTAACCTGGTGACTACCGCTAAGAAATGACAGATTGCACTATAATATTAGAAATTGTCATCAGATTTGGTCTGTGGTAGATATTTAGAAAGAAAGGAAAAAAAACTGTCACTTCTTCAATTACAACAAGAAGTGTCGCAGTTGATTCAATTCAATCAATGGAACAGCCTGCTTGTAAAATTAACATGCACTCCACAAACACACATACCTTTAATGTAGTCCTCATGGAGATTCAGCATGACACAAAATGTGACCTTTGAAATACAGGTACAACTCATTTTTGCCAGCTGAGTGGATTGGAGCAACACAATATAAAGTGCCTTGCTCAAGGATACAACTCACCACTGGAAATCAAATTCATGACTTTACATGGGTCAAATACCCTAACCACTAAGCCACAAGACATTTAGAAACCCAGAAATAATCAGCAGCAATGCAAACCCCCACCCACCCCAAACCAGTCACATTTGTTTTCCAAATTTCCAAGGCTTTATTTTACTGATTCATTAACCATTTCATAACCATATTTTTGCTAAAATCCATTGCCTTTGTTTCCATAAATTTTGAAAATAATGAATTTAGGAGAACAGCTTTGTCATCCATACATCTATGTATATATGTTCAGCTCTTCCCGGCCACCACCAAAAGGTATCTCCTCCCACAAACTGACAAACTTGTTATCTCAAGAGATAAGGATTATCACAATTTTCACAAATTTCCTTTTTTCTTTTTCTTGTTTTTCTTCTTTTTTTTCCCTTTCTTATTCCAACCCTGTTCCTACTCTCTCAGAGAATTGTTCTGCTGTTATGCTTCCAGTCTACTATAGGGAGTCAAATACAAAAACGGTAAGATTGACACCAAACAAAACAGCTTATCACACAAGCCACGTTCCTTGTATACTAGAATCTGCAGTGTGTTTGCATGCATATACTGTTAACAGTAGGAGGTTTTTCTAAAGCCACATAACAGCTTCTCATGTGACTTTTGGTTAACAATGACCTGTGTTTGTTATTACATTTCAAATGAATGCAATAAGTTCTGTAGAACTGAGGTACAGAATAAGTCTGCATATGTCATACAGAACTAACAGATTATCCACACAGAGATGCCAGTAATATTGCTTAAGCATGAGGTAGTTTCCTCAAAATTATGGATGTAAATAGTAATGAACAAATTATATACATATATGTATATACTCCTTGTGTATAGGTTGCCATTTCCCCTTCCATGTTGGCTATCTCTGACGAGTGAATATTATATAACTGGTTTGTTGCCTAACACACCATTATATAATTTCACATGAAACCAATTGGCAAGATCAGCTGTAATATTGGCCTACACATCTAGCCAGCAGGACAAGGAATCAATCAAAAGCTGAAACAAAGTGAGGAATCACACAGTGACTAGTAGTGTATAACAACATCTGATAGTCTGATCAATACAGTGAGATATATATATATATATATATA
The DNA here is from genome assembly GCF_001194135.2 of Octopus bimaculoides. Lineage (NCBI taxonomy): Eukaryota > Metazoa > Mollusca > Cephalopoda > Octopoda > Octopodidae > Octopus > Octopus bimaculoides. The sequence goes on along the minus strand of NC_068992.1, from coordinate 66,497,110 downwards.
TATATATATATATATATATATATATATATATATATATATATATATATGTGTGTGTGTGTGTATATATATATATATATATATATATATATATATATAGATAGATAGATAGATAGATAAATAGATAGATATTAGCACAGGCATGGCTGTGTGGTTAAGAGGCTTATGCTGTTTTGAGTTCAGTCCCACCGTGTGGCACCTTGGACGTCACCTTGGGAAAGCGTCTTCTACAGCAGCCCTAGCCTTGTGAATGAATTTGGTAGATGAAAATTGTGTGGAAGCTTGTCATATATGTGTGCCTTTGTGTTTATCCCACACTGACTGCTTGACAACCAATGCTGGTTTGTTTGTGTCCCAGTAACTTTCAGCATAAGTATGGAAGTTAAGAATATGTACAGAGGTGAATTTGTTCAACTAAACCCTTCAAAGTAGTCCCTTGACCACTGTCCAAAGACTGAAATAACTAAAATATAACAAATGTGCGAGAGAGAGAGAGAGAGAGAGAGGGAGAGGGAGATAGATAGATAGAGAGAGAGAGAGAGAGAGAGAGAGAGAGAGAGAGAGAGAGAGAGAGAGAGAGAGAGAGAGAGAGAGAGAGAGAGAGAGAGAGAGAGATATAGATGGAAATATAAATCAACAAAACTTTGGTATATCTTGCTATGTTGGCAGCAAAATGAAGTTTTGAGAAACCTATTATACCATTTGGGAGTAATTTAGCACGTGTATGCGCGGGCATGCACACACACATGCACGTTAGTCGTAATAGTTTGTACAGACAGAAAGAGAGAGTACTCAATATGATAATCCAGAAGACTTTATTGTGATCTTCCAAGTAGAGGAATTCAATATTATGCACTTACTGCTCAAGATAGTTTCCCAAAGTACAAAGTCCATAATTTTGAATTCCTTAACTTGAACTCTGTTAGCATGTATAAGATAAATGGTGAAGTATATATAAAACAAGTGTATATAAAACATGTGAGGAAGTGGAGAAATTTATGAATGAATAATTGAATGAATGAAAAACGGGAAAAAAAAAAAATTAATAAAAACTGTTATGCTTAAAGTTCACTAGTTTAAGTAGAAGAATCTCTTTAACAGAGAACCATGATGACTGTCCTTTGGTATTTGCCAGATAAATAAATATGTCCCAACACTGAATAGTGGCAGAAAACAGAGTGAGGAGGAAGGTCAAGGTTTGTTAATGAAGTATGTGATACTGGCTCAGTCTCAATCTAGAAATCTGTAGACTATGTAATGAAGGGTGAAGGGGAAGGGAAGTAATGAGAGAGAGAGAGAGAGAGAGAGAGAGAGCAAGAGATTTTCTTCTAATAAGAAATATGTTTTATGCGTGAGGAAATTAAGATTAGACAGCTTACTTTCAGAATCAACAGTTTCAACTACAGAAAATAAATGGTAAAAATGTTGCTATCAGCAGTGGTGGTGGCGACGGTGGCATAATGAAGACAAAATGGTGGTGAAGATGGTAGCAAGGGTGCCAGGAGCGATAGGGATGTTAGGGAGTAACAATTAGCAATTACAACTCTCCACTCATTAAAAGATGCAGAGAATTATTATTATTATTATTATTATTATTCAGTAGTCTTATTTTTATAACATGCTTTCACTTCACTACCGAGCGCAGCTCTGTGTGTCTTGGGTATGTGCTGTGGTTTGCTGTGATGCTCTTATGGTTACTGTATTGAATATGTTTTGCGTAGGATGTGTGCAGTGCCCAGTAATGCAATTTTCTGTATGTTGTATATATTTGTAAGTCCTGGTGTTTTTGTTATGTATTTGTCTGAATATTTTTTTATCATACCTAATGTGCCTACTATGATAGGAATTGTTTCTGTTTTTAGATTCCACATTCAAGCTACCTCTTTTTCCAGGTCTTTGCATTTTGAAAGTTTCTCCATTTCTTTTAGAGAAATGTTGTCATCTGCTGGTATTAATACATCAATTAGAAAGCATTTTTTTCCTTCATCATCTCTGACAACTATATCTGGTCTATTGGCCTTAATTTCTCTATCTGTATATATTGGCATACCCCAGAGTATGGTTGTTTTCTCGCTTTCTGTGACCTTTTCTGGCGTGTGCTTATACCATCTTTTTTCTGTTATTCCATAGTGTTGGCATAGCTTCCAGTGTATGTAGGTCCCAACTCTGTCGTGTCTGTGAATATACTCCTTCTTATCCAGGACTGGGCAACCAGAGATAATATGATTTATTGTTTCTTGTCCATCTCCACATATTCTGCAGTTACTTGTTATGTTTCTTTTCATTACAAATTTTTGGTAATTTCTGGTGAGGAGTCTTTGGTTTTGTGCTGCAATTAAAAATCATTCAGTCTCTGCTTTGAGTCCTTTTATTATTATTATTATTATTATTATTATTATTATTATATCATTTAAGCCACATAGCACATCTCTCATATATAATGTAAATGTATATACATATATATACACATACAAATATATGCAGTATGTGTGTGTGTGTGTGTGTGTGTGTGTGTGTGTGTGTGTGTGTGTGTGTGTGGTTATAATAGTCTCACCTCAGACTGTTTGGCCATGTTGCTTGATTTCCCAAGTTAGGCCCTGCTTTCTATGTCCTCATCAAGGAGGGTCTGGCTGGGATGACAGCTCATGTTGGTCGACCACATGCCACATGGTGACAACATGTGGCATGAGACAGAATCTCACAGAGATGGAAACTGATTGATACCCTGCCTCAACAGGCTGCCCAAGAGGACTAAGGAATAAAGCAAGAGATAGTGAATGCAGCAATGCATTGCAACACACTGCAATGGGGGGGGGCATTCCCTCTCACTTAGCCTGGCTCTAAGTGTTCTAGGTGTAGACATGGCTGTGTGGTTAAGGAATCTGCTTCAGAGACACGAGGTCCTAGAGTTGATATCAATACATAGCACCCCATCAGTAAATGTTCAGTTGTAATTCTTAAACTTACTTTAAAATAATATGGGAACTTTATTTTAATACACACACACACATTCGTGTGTGTGTGTGTGTGTGTGTGTGTGTGTGTGTGTGTGTGTGTGTGAAGAGAGAGAGATTTGAAATTAGAAGTAAGAAATCATATTTGCCACTGGATTTCGTTGTAATTGTGCACATGTGTGTGGGTGTGTGTGTGAGAGAGAGAGAGAGAGAGAGAGAGAGAGAGAGTGATGCGGTGACATTGAAGAAAGAAAGAAATGAAGTACTATAACAATACTGTCCAGACCACCATCATCCATATCATCATCATCATCATCATCATAATAATCATCATCATGAAGTAAGCCCTTACAAACAGGTAATCAGATTAAGCTGACATATAAAGCAGCAGCTGTCAGAAAAGGCCACCATCTTAATGTGAGGCGGGACAATTGGGTTAATTATGTACCCTATTGGATGAATGAGTCAGTGGATTGGATCTAATTATTTATTTAAAGCAAAGGGTTAAGGATTAAATTATTTTCCTTATTTAACATTTAACCCCTTCACTTGTGTATGTATGCAAACCCACACGCGTGTTGTGTGTGCACGCACCTGCATATGTAATCATCACTTAACGTCCATGTTCCATGCTGGCATGGGTTGGATAGTTTTACAGGATCCAATACATCCAAGGATTGCATCATGTCTGCTTTGGCATGGTTTCTACGGCTGGATGCCTTTTTAACACCATCCACTTTACAGTATAAATGAATTCTCTCTCTCTCTCTCTCTCTCTCTCTCCCTCTCTCACACACACCTGTGCTCATAAGCTAAATGCTTATTATAGAAAAGAAATTTGTGGCTGTTAATTATTTCAGGGCCTAAAATGTCATTTGACTTTTTAAAAGGACCTAACATTCCTGTAATTTTAACTAAGTTACAATAATAAAGATTTATTGTTCTCTAAATAATTCCGCATTTTCTTTTTTTTTTTTTTTGCAGTAAGCAAACATCTCCAAACTGTCTCCAGTTTCCAATGATGGCCATCACCATTAGAAATTTCAATATACACTCTGTGCATCAGGGAAATGTTTATTTAGTAAATTTATGCTTTTTTTTTTTTAATCTGTTTTATTTTGTGCATTGAGAGTAAAAAATAAACAGACAGAATAAAAGCTACATTGCCTCCCTCATAATGCTGACATAATTTCGAATCTTCCTGGTAGCTGGCAACTAATCCCAAACCTGAAGCATTTCATTAAGAATGTTTACAGGAAACACTTCATTCAATCAAAAACAGCAGAGGGAGATGGGTATGCTATGCTTTCATCTACAGTTTTCTCTTTCCTCTTCCTTCACCTCACACTTGGTTTAGCACCATCTTGGTTAAGTCAGGTTGAGGGAAATATTTCAATGTTTACACAAGATGGGATTCCTGATAAAATACACAGAGCCAAATATATAACACATCAAACTAATGTAACAGTAATAAAAATCACACACACACACACACACACACACACACACACACACACAAACTAAAACAATAATAAAAAAACAATATCACTGAACGAATTAATGAAAATTGCTTAATTATTCAGAAATCTTTTCTCAATACCTTCAAAAGTTTCTCAAAGTTAGAGGAACTTATTTTGAAGAACAACTAAAACATAAACCAGAAAAAGGGAAAATATTGCTGTCAAAATATCAACTTTTCTTTTTCTAAAATGCTTAGCAAGATCTTTCAGCTGTTGGCTTGTAGAGTCCATGACAGCAATAGGCTATAAAAATAGAATGCATTTAGGTATTTGGAATATTCTGACAATTTTTTCAAAGTTTATATCAAAATGGTGGAGGTCACAGACCCTGCCAAACAAACAAACTCGTATGTCATGTAAGGAGAGAATTATATAGATAAGTGGATATGAATAACTTAAAGCGGACTTAAAATGAAAACTTAACGTAAAGACATTTTACGACATCAGTTTTGAAAATTCAATAATAGCATTCAGAATTATTCACTGCTCTCTCTCTCTCTCTGTAATATAACTGGTGCAACAAAAAAGGCACCCAGTGCACTCTGTAAGGTCATCAACATTTGGAAGGGCATCCAGTTGTAGAGAGCAGACAGAGGAGTGTGGTCGGCCCCACCCCCCACCTATCAGATCCTGTCAAACCATCCAACACATACCAGCATAGAAGATGCATAAAGGGTAGATTGCATGATGCTTGTATACAAAATTTGGCACTACATGGTAGCCAGATATGGGCCTTGAATGCGGAAGATTTGCAAATACTAGTAAGAAATGAAGCAAGTATGCTTCAGTGGATCTGTAATGTTAATGTGCATGGACGATGGAGTAGAAATAAGTTGAAAGAAGAAGTGGATGTAAGAGGAATCAGCTGTAGGTTGCAACAGAGACAACTGCATGGAGGGGAATGGGTCAGTGACATACGCATGGAAGATAACAGCTGCATAAAGACGAATTAATCACAAAACTGCATCCATAAAGTAGGGAGAATGGGAGAAAAGATGAAATGAAGTGGTGAAGACTCAGTCCTCTGAATGAAGAGGACAAAGAGGTCACTACAAGTGACAAAATACTGTGTTGGAATACACCCAGCCAACCCAAGCAACCACTGTAAACACAGACATAAATATGATGATAGAATTTTGGGTGTATCTCTGTCCATTTTGCTTCTAACACTCAGTTTCCAATCATACCACATGTGTAGAGACAGTGACATATTGGGTCTTTTAATCCCCACCTTAACACCATCCAACTGAATTTGTTCCTTATTAATCCTTCTTCAATTACTCTCTCTCTCTCTCTCTCTCTCTCTCTCTCTCTCTCTCTCTCTCTCTCTCTCTCTCTCTCTCTCTCTCTCTCTCTCTCTCACTTCTTCCTCTATCAGTCACTATGGACATCCATCATTCTCTCTCTTCATCTTTCTTCCCCTCTCTCTCCTATCACTCAACCATCATGTAGCCACCAATCATTCTCACTCTCCATTTTCCATTAGTCAATCTTCTATCACTCTCTCAGTAATCTTTCTATTCAATCACCTTACCAACAACCCTTGTCTAGTCACCACCTCTCTTCCATCACCCTTTCATTCCTATCATCCTAGTTCTCTTGTCATCCACAGAGAAAAGTTGTAAAAGACAGAAAACATTGAAGTTATTTCTTTTTTTTTTTTTTTTTACAAAAAAATAATCAATTCGGTCTCCCCCTGTTAATTAGCCACATCTCATTTACCTCTAAAACACATCACCAGAATATATGTCTCCTCAAGAATCCCAATACTGGAATCAATGCGGTACCAAACTTCCAGTCAATACTCACAGTTTCTAATCACAGCTGGAAGGAAGCAGAGCAGATGAGAAGAGAGACAAAACAACTTCCATTTCTGCTACAAGTGGAGCACCGAAGTGGAAAGTAACAAGTGCTCTGGAAATCAGAAGACTGGAATCAAATTCTATTTATATTGCATTTCCTTGCAAAAGAGTTTAATTTTCAATAGACAGCATCAAATACACAAGAGTGTGTGTATGCGTGTGCATGCATGGACGTGTGTGAGAGAGAGAGAGAGAGAGAGAGAGAGAGAGAGAGTGTGTGTGTGTGTGTGTGTGTGTGTGTGTGAGTGCACACACACACACACACACACATATATATAATTTCATCCGATATAAAAGCACACTTGTAGTAAGAAGTCCCAAGATGATCAAATCAACAAGAACCGAACATAAACAAGGTTACACCTAAAGCTAGTTTATTATTGCATTATACACCAGGAAACAAAATCATTGTAATAATTACTTTATGGCTCCCAGAATAGGTTCTTCCTTCAGAGCTTGTGGAAGCCTTTAAGTTGTGCAACAATGAGACTGGCAAAATTTAATGTCATTAATAATATTCCATTTCCATAAAGCAGAACAAGTTTGCAGATACAATGGAACAAACAGGTTAAATGTTGTGCTGTCTTCAGTCTTGTCCATCTGTATTCTGACTTTGAAGCCCATCATGATCAACTTTATCTTTCATCCCTGAAGCATTGATGAAATAACTGTAATATACTGAGGGTTAATTCTATTAGCTACACCACCTCCTCATTTTATACTAAAGTGGTATGGTGCCTAAGTTAGAAATCAATATTTTCCCCAAAATAAAAATGGTTAACAACACTTGCTCACAGAGTTCAAAGAATGTAGCAAATGTAGAAGAAATATTGCTGACAATCAATGGAAAAATAATAGAATTACTAACATTTGTTTGAAACATTTCAGAAAATATCTCAGCTTTTCTCCTTAATTGTTAAATTTTATTTGTATGAAAAAAGATGTCCGAAATTTTAAACATTTACACTTCATTCACACATTAGAGCAACTACTTTTTCTATCTGGATGATCATTCTCCTATCGGTAAGAAACTCTCAAGAGACAGCTGAACAGTAGAAGGTCTTCAGAGGAGAAAACCCCCTCAGGCAAGTGTTTCAGCCTTTAGGGGTCAGGGTCACATTCACATCATGATTCTTCCACTGATACTTTTTAACCACTTGAATATCAGAGACCTGTGGACTTTTAGGTCAGGAATGCCAGGTGAGTGGACCAATATCCTTACATAAAGCAAAGGGTCTGAACCTATAGCTCAAAGTATTATTCTGAAAAAGCTGCAAAGACAAATTCTTTTTCTTTTGAAATATTTAACCATTACTGAACTGTACTGCTTGTGTAAAACTAGGGATGCCACTGAACCTACCTAGCTGACTGCACCTCCCTGCCCCACCATCTGCTTAACAGGGAAAGATATTGGGCCTAATTCTACCAATGTCATCCAGTTCAAAACTTAAGTATAAGAGATTACATTAGATTTGTTTGTACTTGATACACCCTTCCATCATTTATTCTTACCATTGTCCACTTCTATTCTTTCCCTCCTCCTCATCCTCCTCTATTGCCCTCTCACCCCCCCCCCATCATACTTTTGATCTTTTTCCCCCACTCATTCATGTTTTTCTGATACTGACTTCATTTACTATTCACTTTCTCTGTCATGCTGCCTTGACCAAATGAATATCATAGAGCAGTGGGGACTCTTTACTCCTAAGGAGTACAAGCCAACTCCACTAGTGCTGGTGCCATGATGAAATATGTCCATCAGGCCTCACAGAGTGTACTGAATGCAATGTAGTTCTGGATATATTGGTTGAAAATAAGATAGTTTGAAGAGAATTTGGCTGCCATATATAGCAACCATGTGCAGGCTCCTTCATTAGTTCACCCCTCCCCTTATCTTGATCTCCCAACCATGAGTCTAAAAAAAAATTAAACAAAAAACAAAAAGAAAATATAGATACTTCTCTCAACCTAACAAATAAGTCATCAAGTCTGACTAAAATATAAAAAATTAAAAGGCAAGGCAACTCTCAAAATGATTAAGGAAGGGTTTGGCTGAAGAAGGCATGGAAGAAATATAGTTAAGTAGACGAGGTAAGTAGGTTTGATTTTTGTTTAAAGTGATTTCAGTGCACTTAGTGTGTTTCCTCCTACCTTATGGGTTTCCACCATAACCAGGGGAGGGATAGGCTACCCCAGACTAGTTTGTTGTCTATGATACACTTACATAATGAGGAAGTTTTTAGAGGTGACCCACAGACCCATTGAACGGTCATGGGAATTTTTATTTAGGAAAAGCAGACATGACTGTGTGATAAACCCTTTCACCATAAAATAAAATCCCCTGGTTGTTCCAGGAACTATGTTGAATGTCTACCAAAAAATAGAATTGATATCTTCTCCTAGTCACGTTGCCTCAATAAACTTGACACATCTCAGCAAAATATAGTTAGAAACATGACATTCCTCAACAAAAGAACAGATTGGTATATAAAACTTCTTTCCTCAGCAAAACAGTAAAGAGGTTCACTTCCCGACCATGTGATTTCAGGTCCAGTCCCAACATGCAGTATGTCAGGCAAGTGTCTTCTACTATAACTCTAGGTCAAATAAAACCTTGTGAGTATATTTGGTAAACATAATCTAAAAAGAAGCTTTGTGAGTGTGTGTGTGTGTGTGTGTGTGTGAGTGTGTGCGCGTGTGTGTTCCTTTACATCTGCGCTCGTTTAGATGCAAGTCATAACTTTCAAGTGGTGTTGTCACTTCTGTCAATAAACAATCTGCTCGCTTCGAGCCTTCAAAGCTGTCTGAAATGAGAGATCCCTTACTTGAAAAACAAGTGGTAGCATCAGGAAGGGTATCTGGCTGGAAAACAATGCCTCAATAACACATTCGTCTAACCCATGCTAACATGGAAAAAGAGATGTAAAAAAATAAGAAAGAAAGAAGCATCCAGATGTAAATTTTTTTAATATAGTTTCATTCACATCAGTACTTTACTTTAGCAACCCCAGAGGAATGTAGGCGAAACACAACTCTGCTGGGATTTGAACTTAGAATGTAAGGAGCTGTTACTAAATAGTACAAAGTATTTTGTCTGATGCCACGAATCACTGTAGACTTTCTTTTTTTTTAAACAAATATCCACTTTTTGTTCAAAACCATTGAACCAGCAAAAGGGAAGTGCATATATGAGGTTGTGTGTGTGTGTGTGCGTGTGTGCGTGTGTATTTGTGTGTGTGTGAATGAAAGAGAGAGAGAGAGAGAGAGAGAGAGAGAGAGAGAGAGAGAGAGAGAGAGAGAGAGAGAGAGAGAGAGAGAGAGAGAGAGAGAGAGAGAAAGAGAGAGAGAGAGAGAGAGAGATTTTAAGTAAATTAGTTTTATAATAGTGTTTATGTCTTTCGGAAAGCGATCCTTCCCCAGCAGGTAACCTGCCATATACACGTCTCAGATAACCTTCTCCATAACCAAAAGATAACAGTCATAACAATCCCCTTCACTTCTGATACTCAATGGGAAGTGTTTTTGTTGGGGTTTTTTAAATAACTTTCCCTACTTTGGGGAATACGAGTCGTTGCGGAGGGAGGGGGGCCGGCGAAGCAAGATCCACGTAAAGTTGACAGTTGTTAGTTTATTAGGTTAATACGGACATAATCTGAGCAACGTTAAAAAGAAATAAAAACTCCTTTTGACACGCAGCTTTTCCTCATAATTTTTAATTATCAAATTACTAGAGCTAAATTACAATTAAAATGTTTCATTCAGAACTCTCTCTCTCTCTCACACACACACTTTCTCTTCCTCTCTTTACGCACACAAGAAAGAGAGCGACCTATTAAGTTGATCGGAGTTATCTCCCTTACAACAGTCACGCTCTCTGAAATGTAAAATATTTTCCCTAGGGGAAAACAAGCGAACAGCAAAATGCTGCTAGAAATAGCAACCAAATCTCCCTTACTATCTCATAGCCATAAAACACGAAGGAACAAATCAGGATAGACATGGATCTAAGCAATAACACAGCCAGGATGTCTGCATACGGTCCCTGGCCCTGCTAGAAATAGGAGTCAAATTTCCATTATAAATTAGATAGAAATGAGGACATTTTTTTAAATCCAATTCATGACAAAACATATTTGCAGTTTTATGTGCTACAACAAATCTGCCGATAGTGATGTTGGCAGCGGCGATGAAGGTGGTGGTTAGGGTTAGGGTTATAATAAAAATGCAAAAGAACCAAAACTAATCAAATGAACGGATTAGAACAACAATCTGTTTGGGAATATGGTTTTGAGCCATTGATGATTGAGGGATAGCAGATCTAAGCAGACAGTTTAGACCAATTTTACAGATTATTATTATTGTTATTACTATTATTATTATTATATATATATATATAT
>NC_068992.1:66467916-66486255 GCF_001194135.2 Octopus bimaculoides | reverse complement strand
AAAATGCAACTTGTTTAAGATCCTTAATGAATTGTGGGGGTGGAGGTGAGAGAGAGAGAGAGACAGAGAGAGAGACAGAGACAGAGACAGACAGACAGACAGACAGGCAGGCAGGCAGGCAGGCAGACAGACAGACAGATAGGCAGACAGACAGACAGACAGGCAGACAGACAGAGAATCAAATTCCAGGTTTTAACATTACTGAAGTTCCTTGGATAAACCATGTCAATGATTCAGACCTTAAAAATGGACTGCCTATGTTCATAAAATTTAAAAGCTTAAGTAGACAATGGCAGATAAATATGCCGTTAAGGTCCACTGCTATGTTTTTCATATTATTTTAACAAGACCCTATTTTTTATGTCTCCTTGTTTCTTTTCCTTTTACTTTTTAAATGTCTGCCCAAATGATTCGACAAACAGCTTGATGCTCTGGGAACCTATGCATAGCAAAACAACTAACAGATGTTTGCTATTATGATACCAAAACCATTCTTTTATATTTTTTTTCTTCTTTATATTCTTCAAACTCATCTCAGTTTCAGTTCAGTAATTGCTACAGTTTCAATGACATCAACCCATCAATGTTATGGGCATCAGAATTATAAATACCGTTTCACTTCACTTTAACTCCAGTTTATTCAAACATCAAGATGAGCTAAAAGTGTCTCAATAAGCTATTTTCTCAAAAACAAAGAATCAAACAAATTAATGTACAAAGGAATAAACTTTAATATTGATAGCTCTCTGGAGAAAGAGAGAGATATATAATATCAATGACATAGAACGGTTTTGCTTTGGTTTTGAAGTTTTATTGGTTTGATTTGGAGATTTGTTTTCATATTGTTTTGTTTTGTTTTTTTCAGGTTCTTTAATAAGTGACAAATAAATGGAATCAGATTTAACAAAACCAGCAAGAAAATTAAGGCAACCGTGAAAATAACTGGCAAGTTATGCTGAGATAAATTCACTTCTAAACTGATAGTGACACATTTTGGTGGAGTGAGGTGGGGCTAGCTAGAAAATCCAATGGTTACAAACATTTTGAAAGAAAGAAAAATCTTTCATGTGTCTTACAGTGAAACCACACAAAACTGCTGACACCGGAACTTTCCTCAAAATATCTGACATAATAAATATCTCAACCAATCAAGATAACTGTACTTTACTGTCTCTAATCAGCAGTATCTTGTTGTGGGTGGTATGCAAGGTCATCCTTAGGTTTTCTGACACCACAGGTTAAGCTAGACTGTCAACTGCAATATCTAAGAATCAGAATCATGACAGGAGTGGAGGTTACCAAAGAATTTTCGGTCATTGTTTCTGTGTATTTTACTTTCAGATATTTCTCCATTTGCACTTTCAAGATCCAAGATAGGGTATTTTCTAGCATGTAACAACAGCCTGGTAGATTAGTGATAATATCAGTGCTTTTAGTCAGCCCTGGGCAACAAATTGGAGAGATTAAAGAGAATCTTTGTATCAAGCAGGAAATAGCAGGGTTAAGTAATTAACCATGTGCACACACACATTTATATGCACACATGTATACATATATGGGCATACACACACATGCATATATAGGGTTGGTGCATAATTATTGTGGGGTTTTTTCAGCAAATTTTGTTCGACAAAAACAATAACAATATTTAACAAAAACAACTTTAAATAACGGTCTGACCGTCTGCCAAGCAAATGAGAAGCAGCAATTGAAGTGGATGGTGACTATGCTCCAGAACAATCATTTAAAGATGGTTTTGTTACATGTTGTTATTGTTTTTGTTGAATAAAATTTATTGAAAAAAAACCCCACAATTATGCACCAACCCAATATATATGTACATACTCACTCACACTCTCTCTCTCTCTCTCTCACACACACACTCACACACACACACACACACACACACACACACACACAGGTCAACAAATCTAATAAATAAAAGATTTACAATGCTAAAGGCATTGCCAAGTCACTCGGTTGGCAGTTGTATCAATGAAATATACGTAGAGTCTATAGAAGACAAAGCAAAGCATTGAAATATATTCGAACATCAGATAAGATAGAAAAATCTCAGAGTAACAGATAAATCTTTGTATGGAGCTGACATCTATCTCTAAAAATAAGAACTAATTTTAATATTTTCAGCTTCAAACAGTTCTAAATCAATGCGAACAATTGATTTCGTCTCATATGTCTTGGTGGCCAAATATTGTAACTTTAATCCAACTATTCTATCTGTTAACTTGGGATTAATAAATCATTTATGAATCTTGATGCAGAAACCCAATTTCCAGAAAATATCAAATATATTCGAGTAAGGAGTAAGCTTTAATCAAGCCAAGGTTGGAAAGAGGTTTCAGTCACCATATATCATATTTATACCAATGGGAAAGACTCATGTTATACCCCCAGTTTTCCCTTTGCTGAACATGTTAAACCTACTCAAAACAATTCAAAAAACACAATATTCTGATAAAAATAAGTCATTGTTCAAAACCTTCATATTGTAAAACAGTGTACATAAAATAACCATGAAGAAAATTGAAAGTCCAATATTCTAACTTTATTTATGAAATAATAATGTAGGGTATACCAACAATGTCTACATCTAGGTTAAAATTTCAATAAAATGATTATGAGAAATATATTTCCACTGACTTCTCATTAAAGATAGATATATATTGACTTGGCTTTTAGTTTAGGAATACAGTATTTCTTTATAAGATAATAATGAAATGTGGAGAAGGAAATATTAAAATACACACACAAATGATAAATTTGTGAAGAAAAATATCACCACCATCATTTAACAGCTGTCACCATGAATTGGTTAAACGAGACTGGAAGATAATTAAACAATTATCAGTTTCTGGGGGTGAGGAGAGAGGTTTTTTTTATATTGGTTAAATATTGATTGAATTGAATCTATTAAGTGATTGGTATCTATTTTATCGATTCCAGAGGAATTGGAAATCAGAAGATCAATAAACGAAACAGTGCTGCCACTTTAAAATAATGATTTTGAAACTTTTTATATTCAGGACTTTGACCCTTTTCTAAATTGATATTTTATTGATTTTACAATATTGAAACATAAAATGACATTGATGAGACTGGAACTTAAAAGTAAACACTGCCAGCTCTTATGCCTTCTAACATTCTGGGAATTCTATCCACCGTTCATGCTCATAATAATAATCTGATGTTTCTTTGTTGTTTCTCTAGTTGAAGATAGGATTATGGGAGATAACAGCTTGGAGAAATAGTGGAGTCAATTATTTACGTCAGTAGTTCTCAATCGGGGTCCATGTGACCCTTGGGGGTCCATGTGACCCTTGGGGGTCCATGTAAGATGACATTTTTCAAACTGTGTCTGCAAGAAATAGGTTAATATTTCTAAAATACACAAGATATTTTCACCATTTTTTAATACAATTCCTTATAATATTTAATTATATAAATATAATAGGATTTTTTTTATACATAGACTGACTATGAGGGTCCGACCAAGTGAAATAGGAATCAAAGGGGTCCAGAGATTAAGAATGGTTGAGAACCACTGGTAAAAAGGAAGGAAGAGATAATTATTAACAGACAAGATGTAGTAAGGAAGAATTAACTGCCATCCTTGAAACATATAAAAATAATCAACAATTTCCTCAACATGCAATACTAAACAAGAGATATGGTAGAAATAGCAGTCATATCCTCCTCAAATAACACTTCACCTCTTAAAAGAAGGTAATGGATACTTTAGATGATGAAAGCCTGCCTAGATACTCCTAGATAGTGTGGTCATACTTGGAATGTCCTAGATGATAGATCTACTCAATCAAGACTGACTCAAGGTTAAACAACAAAAACTATTGTTTGCTAATAATACAAATTATTAAACTGTTTAGAAAATCTTTCCAACATGGCCAAGTCTTTTCAGATATTTCTTCTGCTCACTGTCACAGTTAAACTATAATGGGATATATCAAATTGCTTAATAAACAAACCATTCCAAGAGGAATCAGTGCTTACCAAAACAGCTGGGACGGTATGGAAGATGGGAATGGCAAGAGGAGGGAGAGAGAGACTTGTATGTTCATAAGTCTCCAGAAACAAAGTTGTCCCTTAAACTTCTGACAACCACTCAGAATGACTTGGGTGTTGGTATCATTGCTGCTAACATAACACATTAGGATTCATTTAACAGAATCAACAGTCTGAAGATAAATTCTTACAGCTTACTCCACTTGTTCTAACACAATTCATCAAAAGTTCTTGCTTCAGAAAACATTGGACTTCAGCTTTTGACTAAAAGCATGATAACAACACGATAACAAACAAAACCAATTATTGGATTATTGTCAATGAAAAAAAAAATAAATTAGCAAAAGAAGAGGGTTTGACAGTTATCTAATGTCTTCTTTAATACAAAAATACTGGGAGGCTGCAAGCTGCCAGAATCGTTAGCACACCAGGCGAAATGCTTAGCGGTGTTTCGTCTGTCTTTATGTTCTGAGTTCAAATTCCGCCGATGTCAACTTTGCCTTTCATTCTTTCGGGGTCAATAAATTAAGTACCAGTTGCATACTGGAGTTAATCTAATCAACTGGCCCCCTCCCCCAAAATTTCAGGCCTTGTCCCTAGAGTAGAAAAGAATACAAAAATACTGGATAAACTATATTTCATAGAATCTTTTAGCTGTTGTTCATTAGAGATTAATTCTTTTAATTACTACTAATTAACCACTTAAGATAGTAATGAAATAAAAAATTTGAGATACAGATGTGGAATTTTCAAATGTAAATGGTTTAGAAGCATAATTGTATATCAAAGACATAAATTTTACAGCTGCTGGTTTAAAATGCACCTGATGCTCCTGCTTCATGAAACACACAGGAGTGAAAGGTCACTATGACCCAATGGATAAGATGTTGACATTCAGCTTGAAGGCAGGACATGCTAACCCATCACCTACTTAAACAAAGTAAACATGGTCCTCTTATAAACTTCACATCAAATGCAAGTAATGAAATAACACAGAATTTATCAGCAGTTGAATAGTCTACAGGTCACCATTTGTTCATAGATGAAGCCAAAATGCAAATAAATGTTTTGATGTCTTTATAGCAAGTTCTAAATTGGTATATGTCTTGTTTGCTACTTAACAGGAACCAGCTAACCCTGGCCTAGAATAATAACAACAGTTGTTTTGTAGGGTTAGACTGAATAAAAAAAAAAATATTTGAAAAGCTTACAATGAGATTTCACACTTTATTCAAATCCCACCATTAGAACAAGCTGGTTGGTCTGAGGTAAAAGACTGATAAATGCAATCTAAAAAAATAACCAAAATAGAGAAATATTCAGACCAAAATTGAATCATTTAACACTTCTGTCTAACATCTTCCAAGTTATAATAATGATAAATTTCCTTAAAAAGTATTTGTAATACACCAAAAACCAGGTTTACCTCACCCCACCACAAACACACTGATTTCACACAAGTTCCATAGCCAATTCCAGTGTGTAGCTGTTAACCTAAAACCAAGGTTCCCAGGCTGGCAACAACAACAACGGAAGTAATTTCCAAATATCAAACTACTTCCTCTATCTTTCCTCCAATTTATCTCTCCTCCCAACCACACAAATGGTTGAAAGGCAAACGGGAAACAGGAAAAGAAGTCTTCGTTGTGTAAATCACCACAACCAATGTCATTAATCTAACCATTTACCTAAAGCCAAAAACAAAAAAAAACAAAAACTAAACAAACTTATATCCAAAAAATATGACAGAAAGCCTCAGACATTTTTAGTCGTTTTCTGTCTGATACTATTTGCACCATAAAAACCATAAAAAGACAAATAATAATAATAATAATAACAGTTTTAAAATTTGACACAAGGCCAGCAATTTTATAGGAGAAAGCTAGTCAATTACATCAAACACCGTGCCCAATTGGCACTCATTTTATCAACCCAGAAGAAATGAAAGACTAAGTCTATTTTGATGGAATTTGAACTCAGAATGTAAAGTCAGAAAAATGTTGCTAAGCATTTCGTCCTGAGTGCTAACCATTCAGCCAGCTCACTGCCATTCACCACCTTAATAATAATAATTTGGTTTACTCCAAGCACAAGGCCTGAATTTTTTTCATGACAGGATGGTCACAACTAGAATTGTTTTGACTGTAAGTCTGGTGGATTAATGTTGATTTGAGGATAAATAAATATTCCAACAGCTGATAAACCAAACTTTACCAAAGCAATATTTAGATCAGTTTCACTATAAATAAAAAAATATTTCAATGAGCTGGAACTGTTAATGTGCCAAGTACCAAATGTCTGTTGGTTTTATCACAGACTTGAAATATTTTGTATCTTTCTAAGAAGATGGAACTGCATAGTCTAAAGTATAAATAGAAGGAAATATCATCTGGAACTTCAACATGTGCTAAAATAAAAAATAATCTTTTCCATGTGGTGACTGCAAAAATAAATATAAGAAGGTGAAGAAATATGGAGACTTCCTGGTGATGTTAATAAAGTGTAACAGCAATGATTGATCATAAGTAGGTAGGAGGTATCCTTGTTAAAAGCATGTATTTAGGGTGTAGTGTGCTGGATAAAGACCTCTGTTCACTCAGCCTAATAAATAATTAGTGAATTATGTTTATAAAATGCAAGATTTACTACGTAAATATAGTAGATTGGTTACATCAAATTATAGTCACCATCTTGTCAAATAGGAAGTCCACCTGTTAATGACATTATCATCATCATTATTATTATTATTATTATTATTATTATTATTATTATTATTATTATGGCAAGCTGGCAGAATCATTAGCACAAGAGATAAAATGCTTAAAAACATTTCTACCGGCTCTTTACATTCTGAGTGCAAATTCTGCAGAAGCCAACTTTGCATTGCATCCTTTCAGGGTCAATAAAATAAGTTACAGTCAAGTACTGGGGTTCCCCTCAAAATTGCAGGTCTTGTGCCAAAATTAGAAAGGATTGTAATTATCATCATACATATTTCTTTACTTTTGTAATGTAGTCAACTGAAAGTCGTCTTACTTAACAACCGCACACATGAGAGAGAGATATCAACTGTCTTTAAAAATGAAAGTTACATTAGATAACATAGTCTGGATAAAAAATGAGATGATCATGGCCAAAACATCTCTGATCATGAATCTGGGACTAAACAATGGCAAACAGAAACTAAGAACAAAAAAGAAATGGTGACAGAATCAATTTTCCAAGCAGATCTGAATTGAAAAAACAAATGTACAAAAATAGGGCTATAATTCAAAAGATATTACTAATTAATCAAGTTGATCATTATAAATATATCAGATTATATCCACAGATCTACTATCAATCAATAAATAGATTAGATTTATATTACATATTTCCTGCCATTTGCCAACAAATTATTTTTCTTAATCTTTGTTTTACTATTATGCCACACAAACATTAAAAATTATGTAAACCTCTTGATGGTGTACCATTATTGGTTCTCTTGCACAAATTTTAAATATATTTCACATGTGATTAATCCTCATTCTGATAGGAAATGGGTTCTAACATTATAATTTATGTATGTCAACATTGATGGTCGTATGTAACATTTTAATGCTAATATTTAAATGAAAGACAGTTTGCATGTATCATTGTCAACATTCATGCAAGGAATTTTATCAGTTTCCACTAATCGCAACAGAAGATGAATATCAGTAAAGTTGAGCAGCTCTCTTTATCTCAAGAAACATTATGTCAAGATTATTTCTAGATAATGAGACCAACGAAATATTGGTCGAGAAATAAACATGTGTGGATGTCAATGACAGATTCCTGAAATCTGTCTGTAATCTAGGACCAAACTGTGAAAACTGAAACCCGCAAGCACGTAATGTGGTAAACAAATTTGAAATTTTTAGGAAAGATGCAGAAGAAAAAAGAACTTCATGACTAACAGAAGCTATTTTATAAATAGTAATTATTTTGTATACAAGCTGCCATACTGTAAAAGAGTAACGTGACAGATAAGATGTTAATCTTCAAGAGGCCAAATCAGTAAGATGAATCATAAGTTAACAGACAGTTGGAGTATATTTGAATCATGCTAACAAGATGTGCTAGACTAGGATGTTGTAGGTGTGTCCCAAATTGGTCAGAGGGTGGATAGTCAAAAGTGGAACACAGAGAGGTGCATGTGGAGCTGAAGTCAGAAACTTTTGGTCAAGAGCAATCATTAAAATTCATCTTCTCAAGTGGAACATCTAAGTCAGCAGTCCTTGACCAATTATTTCATTACCAGACTGTCAAAATTATCATCACCAGTTTTGTTTGGTGCCAATATGACTTCAAATGATACCAAATTCATTTTACTTTACATGTGGCTAACAGGAAGTAAAACAGGATTTTTTGAAAATCACAAGGACTTTTGTAGCATGAACGTGTGTGTGTGTGTGTGTGTGTGTGTGTGTGTGTGTGTGTGTGTGTGAGAGTGTGTAAGTGTGTGTAAAAACAACACAAGAAATTGAGACCCAATTGTTGAATCAGGTGATGAAAGTCACAGAGAGGGTCATAGCCCAACTATTAGGTTGTCAAGAAAGTTCTTGCAGGATTTTAAATTTTGGTTTTAAATGATGTATTTTCAAATTAATTGTCATTAAATTACTTTGAATTTAGTATATAATTTTAAAGCCCGTTTTTCACTCTATCTGATCGCGTTAGTCTTTTTCTTTTTGAATAATTAGACCATTTTTTCTGGAACGTTGAATACAACATGGACAAAAAGCAAATTTGCACAATTTTCTTATTCCAGTTCAAGCTAGGCCAAAAAGCTGCTGAAACAGCTTGCGATATCAACAATGCGTTTGGCCCAGGAATCACTAATGAATATACAGCACAATGGTAGTTCAAGAAATTTTGTAGCGGTGATGAGAGTCTTGAAAATGATAAGCTTAGTGGTTGCCCATCGGATGTTGACAACGATCAAATAAGAGCCTTAGTCAAAGTCAATCCACGTACAACTGTTCGAGGGCTTGCTTCTGAATTAGACAAAACATACACGACAATTTCCAACCACTTGAAAGAGATTGGAAAAACAAAGATACTTGAGAAATGGGTGCCGCACGAATTGAATGACAACCCCCCAAAAAACGCTGTTTTGAAGTGTCGTCTTCCCTTCTTTTACGCAACAAGAACGACCTATTTCTAGACCGGATTGTGACTTGTGATGAAAAGTGGATTCTTTATGACAACCGGTGATGCTCAGCTCAGTGGTTGGATGCCGATGAAGCTCCACGGCACTTCTCGAAGCCAAAGTTGGACCAAAAGAACGTCAGATAATTTATTTCAGCAAATATGGAAGACAACTTTGAGTATATTTTGGTCTTATTATAACCTCATCAGCTAAACACAGAATTTGTCATATTTGTCAAAGTAGTGATGGGAGAATTACCAAGTAAATATACCAGAATGTACAGTGGGTGGGATAGATGACAAATTATATCCTACATTTTTTAAAACAATACCTCAAAATCTTTTACTCCTATAAAGCTACACTCATTTTCACAGTCTACTTGGATGTATACACCTTTTTTTCCCTACTTAGGTTCAACAGTCATTCATCAATTTTAACAAAATACAAAATAACATTAGCATTTTCCATAATCTTATTTTTCTAAATCAACAAATAATTGAGTCACAATGAAGAATAAATGCAGATTTTCATGAGATTGATTAAAAGAACAATTACAAAAAAAAAAAAAAGATATTTTAATGATTTTAAAACCAAAATAAATAAATAATCCTTATAGGATTTAGTTTGCAGCAACAAGTTAAAGAGATGGCTATGTTCTTTTGGTCAACAAGTACATGTCTTATTTTACATGCTTTGAGTTGAAACACAACAGTAATAACACAATATCAATAACTGTCCAGTTAGAAAAATATCGGAAATAATTATTCAACAGGGACAGATACCATAGCAACTGATGTAATTGAAATCAGGACGTAAAGTAAGAAATATCAATTAGAGATCTGCAGTGTGTTTCTATTGATGGTTCGTGGCAAGAAAAGAGAATACATTCTAGAGATTCACTCATTGCATGGCTGTACACAGCCATGTTCTATTTGTAAGCTAAAACTGCAATGTTACAGGCTAAAATGCTACAATCATATTACTATATTTTAATGACATTGCATTTAGTGTTAGAAACAAATTAAAAAGAAAACTTAATAAAGAAACCATATCCTGCCTAAATTATTAATAGAATTAAGTAAATCACTAAAACCTGTTATGCATCAAAGAAAACAGGCCCTTCCTTCATAGGCAAGGTGGATTTTCAAAAAGTCTGTTGATTGGTCGGATGGGGAATTTAAAAAACAGTCCTCCTGGATTAATACCAGGTATATAACAAACTATGTCCCAACAGCAAGAATCTTTCCTATCATCATCATCATCATCATCATCCTTTTAACCTTCACTTTTTTCATACTTGCATGGGCAAGATGGAATTTGTTCCAGCAGATTTTCTACAGCCTGATGCCCTTCCTGTTAGCAACCCTGTTTCTAAGCAAGATCATATTTCTTCCTATGGCTTACTTTGTAAGCCAGGATCGGATCCAACTCAAAGAGCTATAACTCATTAGACTCCACATTAAACTCCTCAGAGAACTTGCATTTAGTTAGTTGACCTGCTACAAATAGTAGTCAAATCTCTTAAATTACATCACATCTTAAAAGAAATAAGACACATTATATAATGCAGTCCTAGATATTTGGTAGAAAAAAGAAGGGATGATCATAGCTAGAATGCCTTTGATCATAGATGTGCTCAATCATGGTTGACCTAGGGCTAAACAACAACTACTACTACTACTACTACTACTACTACTACAGCTAACCTGAGTAAGCAATGGATGTAGAGATAAGACAATAACTAGAGCATGGAGGTCTGGTGTATAAATAGAAATGGAAATGGAACATGGTAGCAGAGAAAGAGGGGAAGAAAAAACAAGATGGAGATGAATGAATATCACAATATCCCAGTAGGGAGGGACTTTTTAAAAAGACAGTTGGTGACTTAGTCATTGATCCCACCTCCATCATCACTCTCACCAAGCAACATACTGGGTGAACATCAGAGCCTGTGTGTGTGTGTGTGTGTGTGTGTGTGTGTGTTGGAGGGAGAGAGAGATTAATAAATAAAATAATAAAATGGAGTGGAAGGTACTACAACAAATGGTCCTGAAGACCCAAGTGGAAGAAGAAGAGGAAATTCAGTTTCAGGCAGATTACACTCCAGATAAGATACTTTAGTAATTGGGGGGGGGGGGAAGGAGAGGTAAAAAGGTAGAATGTATAGTATCTGTGAAAAGAAGAAGAAGAAGGATTGGGTGGGTGTTATATGTTGATTCATTCAGACCTAATAAAATACTCTATACATGTTCAATACACTGACCTAATTCCTAAGAAATTTATTTCTTGTCTTCCACTCTGCCACCACTACTACCATCACCCACCTACCCTATGTTGAACCCTTGCCAGGCAGCTGTCTGCTTCACCAGCGCAGCACTATAGAACCAGCTACATGTACAGGACCGCAGGAATTGGTGCAGGTTTGTAATTCAATAAGAAGTCAGGGAGGGAGCAGTAAAGATGAGTCAACTTCTTCTCCCAGGTTATAGCATGATAACTACAGTTATCATCCAGCTATAGAGAGGCACTTATCTGGAACACCCATTACACATTCTTTTACTATATTTAGAGGGAAAAAAAAAAGAAGAAATGGCTCAACACATACAGACTTCATACTGAATGAAAAAAAAGTAAAACAATTAGTCAACAGCTGAGAAGGGATGTTACACATTAAATACCTTGACGTCACAATCCCTGCTCCATGTGCCTTATCAGGTTTATCTTTCCTCTTCATTGCTAATTAGAGAACAAACATGAATTTATTTTAAATTATTGTAAACAGCATTTCTATCTTTTCTTCAGAACCTTTGTGATTCTTTATTTACAGTCCCTAAACCTAATAAAACTTATTCAAATCTTCTACAGAATAACAAACCTTCATTAGCTAAACATGAAATATAGAAAATTAAAGCAAGAGAGAGAGAGGTGTGTGTGCGCACGTGCATGTGTGCATGCATGTGTGCGTGCACATCACTTTATGTCCATTTCATTTTTCCAAGTTAGCAAGGATTAGGTGAATATGTTATTGAAGCATTGTTTTATGTCCTTCTCTTGCTAACCCTTACAAGATTATTCACACATTTTTGAAGGCACAAAGCAAGCAGATGATTTCTTGAAAGAACTGATAACATTATCACTTGTAACAAGCAACTTTTGCAGAGTGCACACACACTTATATATATATATATATATATACATACATACACGCACACACACACACACAAACACACATATATACGATAAGAAAAACAAAATTCAATTTGACTTTCTTGTAATTTCATTCTTCCAAATTTAAAATAATGATTCAATAAAATCAACAAACTTAAAAGAACATTGAATTTGTCAAACAGAAATTCTACCAGTCATTTACAGTTTTAAAATGTAATAAGAATTACCACCAGAATCAACGACAACAAGAATTACCAATAGAGCCAACAACAACAATAAGAATTACCAATAGAGCCAACAACAACAATAAGAATTACCAATAGAGCCAACAACATTTTAGATAGAAACAAATCAATCAAAATAAATGGATTTTTTACTAAATCTCTAAAATCAAATGCTCATCCAGTCACCATTAACTTAAAAATATTTCAATTATTCTTTTAACATACAACATTATAATTCTATTAAAGTTTTTTTATAATGGTCCTTTCTTTCTCCCCTCCCCCCACTCCCACTGGTACTCCATCAGTTACGATGACAAGGGTTCAGTTTATCCAATCAACAGAACAGCTTGCTTGTGAAATTAACATGCAAGTGGCTGATCCCTCCCCAGACACACATACCCTTAACATAGTTCTCAGGGAGATTCAGCATGTCATGGAATGTAACATGGATGGCCTTCACTACTCATTTTTGCCAGCTGAAGGGACTGAAGCAACGTGAAATAAAGTGCCTTGTTCAAGAACACAACATGCCACCCAGAATCGAGCTCATGACCTTACAATTGGGAGTCAAATACTCTAACCACTGAAACACCTTCACTGCTCTTACTGCTCTTACTCTCTCATTTATTCCAATTTTACTCAGGGTACAGTATCACATTCAGTACAGTGAAAGGAAATCCATGCACTTAGCAGGCAATGACTCCCTTTGGGGGCTCAAAATCTAAAAACAAACAAGGGAAATAATTCCATTAAGATTAATTAATAGAAATTTTTGGAAAATATAACAAAGGCAATATAGGAATGGATCTGTTTGACTTTGGCGATTCAATAACTATAGGTTCATCAACATGTTTCACAACAGAATACACTTACTAAAACTGACCATTCAGCCATGAAGTAAGGCAATTACTTATTATATATATATACACACACACATATACATTATATATATATATATATATATACATATATACACACACACACACATACATTATATTATATGTCCAACCCATGCTAGCATGGAAAGCGGACGTTAAACAATGATATATATACACATACACTCACATATACATTATATATATACACACACACATACACTCACATATACATCATATATATATATATATGTGTATATATATATATATATATATATATATATATATATATATATAAACAAGTCAGTGGAAACAATTTACATTACTTTCAGAATCCAATAAATACCTAAGTAAAAAGGTCCTTTCTGGTCGCAACCAGTTCAGAGCCGTTTGTAAACAAAACCTCCATAGAATAAACATGTCCATACTTAGTTTATATTATGAAAGCCTCAATACACTTAAACCCTATAAATAAAACATTAATAATCATAGTTGGTAATATTCAATAGAAACTGGAACACAGGATGTTACACTTCATATTAACAAAAAAAATCTATTTTCATAAAAGAAAACCAGGTAAAATAAAATAAAAAAAAAGAAAAAACAAGCAAGATTTTACTACAAAATTTCATATCATCACTTCATTTATCTATGCTAACCTATCAGTGTTTGAATCTTGCCTTTAGATTGAAAATGAAATTTTCGGTTGTCTATATACACTTGTATAAACCTTTAAAAACAACAAAAAAAGGGTGTTGGTGCCATGATAAATTATACCCAAACTGATCAAATTAAGTTATGGGTCTAGGAGAAAAGGCCTCACCTATGGTCAACACAGGTGTTCTGAGACTGAGGAGATAGATGTTAACACTCCTCAGGAATAAATGGCTGCAAGAAAAATATCCCCAAGGAGAGAATTTCAAAGGGCTGGTGTTCTGAGGAGGAAGAATGGATGTAGTGGAGTGGGGGAGGTATGGAAGGCAAACACAAGATGGGTGAGTCAGGAATCATTATGAATAAAACTACCAACAGGATGATCCTAAAATCGACCACGAGAATCTCATTGATTGATCAGTTAGACAAGTTACTCATCCCAGTGTATCTGCTCAATGACAGATTACTCTCCCTTCACAGTTGTAAGACAGGTTCTCCAAAAATTTATGACAAGGTTTGAATTCACAAAGACATCGTTTTATTTTAGCTTAAAGAAAATACATTGCAGAAATCATTGAGAGAGGGAGAGGGAGAGAGAGAGGGAGAGAGAGAGAGATGCAACGTTGAAAAGAATATTGTCAAATAATTTTATGTTTAAAGGAACAAGTGTATATGGTGTGTTGTAATGCCAAAGAGAAACCTGAGTGATCATGTTCAGTTGTCAGGATGTCAAAGGAAACTCAGGGAGCTAAAACAGTTTTCGTATAATATTTTAGTGTCGTCTTCACTGGAATCAGACAACATCTGAGGTGAATGTCAACATAGCAGCCAGTGAAATGCCACTCTAAATAAACAGTAATGATATTGTGTAAAAATTTAAACACAATTACCACATTACAAAACAAAGATTTCTAAAACAAAACTAAGAAAATACAAAAATATGAAGAGAGAATATGTGTAGGTATGTTTTAGCAGTTGCTGTACATACAGAATAACAACTAAAAGATGATTGAATAAATTCATTTGATCTTAAATCATTTAGATTAAAGGCTGTAGCAATATTTCTAGTTTTAATTATGCTGCCATACACTGCATCCCACATTATTAGGCAAACCAACCTTCTCTCAATAAATAAATGTATATTCATTCAAAACCAGTTGTTTTTCCACTGTTGGCAACACCTATCTGTGCACATTCTGCTATAATAAATCAGATCTGCACTGACAAAAACAAATGGCAACCATTATCATGCATTAGCGACATTTCTGCTGTCCCATATTATTAGGCAGTTGCCTAATTTAAGTGTCTTTACAGGTCAGAAACGTGATCTTACTTCGAATGAGAAGTCTACCATCATGCTAGAGCTTGGAAAAGGGAAAACGACCATAGAAATATCAAAAATACTGGGTGGAGATCAACAAACAGTGAAGAAATTTGTGCAGTCTCCTATTTCTGTCTGGTCGAGGGCAGTTAAGGGTAAGTAGAGGGTTGCTTCGAATCGTACTTTGTCACATGTGAAAAAGGAAGTTGTGCGGAACCTGTGTCTGACGAGTAGAGAAGTCTCCCAACATTGTGACAGGGAAGACATATTGAAAACATGTGTCACTCTTGAACCAGGTAGCCAGGAATGTTAAACCTGTTACAAGGCCACCCCTGAAGGCTGTTCATAAGCAGAAGAGACAGAAATGGGTAGAAGAATATATGAAGATAGATTATTCAAAAGTTCTGTTCACTGACAAATGCCGTGCCACCTTTGACGTACCAGATGACTGGAGTAAAGATTGGGTATCGATTAGCGGGGACCATCCTCATCGTTTGAGACGTCAACAGGGGGAGGTGGGGGTCATGTTTTCAGCTGGCATCATTAATGGTATGATGGTTGGGCCATGGAAAGTCTCAGATGGCATTAAGATGACACTGAAACATATGGTTATTGCATATGGAGGGTCATACATCAAAGATTAGGAGCTGTATGACATCATAATCCCATGACTATTTTCATTCAAACGTATTATTACATTTACCATTAAGTCCTTTATGAATAATTTTTTTGTTAAACCTTTTACTGTTGAATTAAATAAATGTTTGTTCTGACACAATTATCATTTTTATTATACATGCCCAATAATTTGTGATGGTGAAAATGTTGCCCAATCACAAAAATGGCCACCATTTGCTGATGTCTGTGCAGATCTGATTTATTTTAACAGAATATGTTTGCACTCTCTGAGTGCTCTTGTTATTATTATTATTGTTATTGTTGTTGTTGTCGGTATTATTATTATTACTACTACTACTACTACTACTACTACTACTACTACTACTACTACTACTACTACTACTACTACTACTATTATAAAAAGGACATCCATCTGTAAGACCAAGTGTTCCAACAACAAGCAGAGAGATGAATACAAAGCAATTGTGTTAAAATAGATGTTAAAAAGTTAACACTTGATCAAAGTAGGAACAGAAAGTCAAACATCTTAATTAAATTCCAATACAACTAATAGTAACTAAGATTAATAATTAATGCAATCAATAATTGCAATCTATTACAAATTATAATATGGTTTGGAGTTTCTTAATTATAACACATTCTAGTTTCGGGTTACAAGTTACATTTAAATTTACTACAACTCCTGCACTTGAAAAAGACTTAGCAGAGTAGAAAATGCTAAAAGAGATATAAATACGTTTAATACCAATGACATTTCTTGATATTTTAGCAGGGCTACAGTTTTGAAAAAACTGTGAGAAGGAAAATGTTGTGGGTAAAAGAGGTGAAGTGATAAGACAAAGAAATAAAGTCAAAGGGTTTGTTATAAACCTATGGAGAAAGCTGAGTAAACACAAAGGGTAACAAAACACAGATGAGTTTATATAAAGGAACATTTTACAATACATTAGTGCAAGTGTATACATTTTTTACAGACAGTTTACAGCTGTTTGTTTTCTGCCTATAACATTTCTAAAGCTGGGTAAAGACATGAACCTTCAAGTCTAATGCCAAGTATGAACATGAAGAGACATATATACACATATGTATACTTGAAGACTACATGTAGAACACTTGATATCAATATTTGACTAGCATTCAGTTCTCATTTTGTTCTCAAAGACAGACAACAAAATAGTACCTTATAGCATAGCTCTAATATCATGCCATTTTTTCTATCTCTTTAATGTTTTTTCTTATGTTTCATTTAATAAATCCAGTAATCCAGGTTAAATCTATGTCAGTGTAGTAATTGTATATCCAGATGAAGACAAACACAAAAAATGTGGTTTGGGGTTTTAATGTGTTGTGGAAGATGAAGGGGAAGAGTATGAGTGTATGTGTGGAGGGGGGAATTCATACTTCCTGTTGTTTTATTAAGGAAGGCATCTTGGAATCTAGGAACTTTGGGGAACAAGAGTCTACATGCGAGCATGTATGTACAGTCATATATGCAATAATGAGAGAAAGTGAAGTAGGCATGAGGCAGCAAGCAAAAAACTATTACTTTTATGCTGTTAACCTATATCAATCTGTATGCTTGCCTATCTCTTCTCTTCTCTCAACACTTTACACAATGTGGTTAATTTCTTTAGCCGCCATTTCAGGTTCCAATAATTGCATATTATCTTTCTCCCATACCTTGCAATGTTTTAACAAGTTAACCATTTTGGGAAAGATTCCTCACACACATTATGCTAAGCTCTTCACCCTTTTTTGGGTTCGTAAAGTGATAAGATCTATTAATCACAGACTTTAAATCATAAAATAAGTACTTTATGTTAATCAACCATTAAATAAGAATGGAAATTATCAGTTGAATAAGAGAAAGAAATATTCTTTGATAAACACAAGATTTATAGTGAAGTTTGAACTCAGGAATCTTAATTCCAGTCAACCTTATTGAAAGCAAAAAAATCAATCGTAGAAATTTACCAATCAAAACAAGGGCATAGGTGTAAAGCAAATTTCTTGATAACATGGTTTTGGGTTCAGTCCTACTGTGCAGTACATGTCTTCTACTGCAGCCCAAAGCCAACCAATCACCTTGCAAGTGAATTTGGCTGACAGAAACTCTGTGGAAGCTTGTCATACATGTGAGTGTGTGTGTGTGTGTGTGTGTGTATATATATATATATATATATATATATATAAGACATGAATAAATGCTTCTCTCCCCCCTCTCTCTCTCTCTCTCTCTGTATA
>NC_068992.1:66461650-66467869 GCF_001194135.2 Octopus bimaculoides | reverse complement strand
ATATATATATATATACACACACATATATGAAAAGACATGGATAACGAGTGTTAGTTTATTTACCTCTCTCTAGCTTAACGGTCCAACAATAGAGAATGATAGAATAAGTACCAGATTTACAAAATATAAGTGCTAAGATTGATTTGGTCAACTAAATTCTTCAAGGCTGTGACCCAATATGGCTGCAGTCCAATGGCTAAAACAAGCAAAAGAATAAAAGATATAGTTCCACAATGGGAAAGAGCCAACCAGAGAGCCTCACTAGCCCTGCCAGAAAAAATAGCAGCCAAATTTCACTCACAATCACACCTTTTTATCTTAAACACTAAAGGAGACAATGGATAATGTAGTTCAAGATACACTATGTCAGAAAAAAATGGGCGTGGTCGTCAAGACTGGAATATTTTGATCATAAGTTTGCTTAGTTAGGGCTGACCTGTGGTTAAACAACAATATTGGGAAGATTATTCCACAAGAATTATATATCCGCATTAGCTGATAATGGATGAATAGGACAGACACACACATGCAGACACACACACATACACAGAATCGGATACATATATAGAGAGAGAGAAAGAGAGATTGTTTGAATTAGATTAAGAACAATGACTGATAGTGTCATAAAATAGGAAGTTTCTCACAAGCTGAGTCCATAATCCAGTTTTGATTCCTAGTTAATGCTTTCTCCACCTCCACCCGCATCTACATTCACTTTATCTATAAAATGTGGTACCCATGTACCATATTTACCTCCCATAAATTTCAAGCTTGCATCTAGTCAAAAACAATCAATAATCATTCCACTAAGGCAAGAACTGCTGCCAAATTTTGGAATAAATGGGTATTTCTGCTGCTTTCCCACATTACTTGAAACATGGAAATAGAAGCAGGTAACTACAAAGTTCTGATTGTGAAAACATCAAAGAATTAGTAAATTGGTTTGGCTGAACCATTATACAGAATGTGGGCCCAACAGGAAATTCTCCACATAAATGGTTTAATAAAGGTAAAAGCTATGTAGCTATGGAAGTAAAAAACCATGGCCATCTTGTTGAAGCTATATTTTCAGAATAGATCAACAACAACTTCATTAATCATACTGTTTGTGGCAGCCACCATCTTTTATCTTTTACTTATTTCAATCATTAGACTGCAGCCAGGATAAGGCACCACCTTCAAGAATTTTAGTCAAACAAATCAACCCCAGTAATTTCCCCCCCCCCCCACCTAAAATGGTGTTTATTCTATCAATCTTTATTGCCAAACTGCTAAGTTACAGGAATGTAAACACAACTCCAGTTGTCAAGCAGTGGTGGGGGGACAAACACATACACACACACACAATATATATATATAGACACACACACAACAGGCAACTTTCAGTTTCCATCTACCAAATCCACTCACAAGACTTTGGGCAGCCAAAGGTTACAGTAGAAGACACCTGCCCAAGGTGCCACATAATGGGACTGGACCTGGAATCATGTGGTTGGTAAGCAAACCTCTTATCACATAGCCATGCTTGATCATAATTCAGAATCTCTCAAGTAAAAAATTATTCAGATTCAATGCTCAGTTTTCTCAGTATGAAACTGACCACAGTTTGGTGTTGAATCCCACTATGTGACAACTTAGGCAAATGTATTCTACTACAGCCTAGGCCCAACCAAAGCCTTATGAGTAGATTTGGTAGACAGAAACTGAAAGAAGCCTGCTTTTGAAAATTAGAAGCAACTGAGCCAATTTTTGATATTCAGGTTTCCACAAGACAATGTTTAATGGAAATATTCCAATTAGCCTGTTTAGTAATTATTGAATTGTTATTACAACAAAGAACAACCCAGTAGAAACTATTGGTTACATGATGTTACTCATATTTAGTCAATCACTCATCAGAAAGTTACTGGCTTCTATTGTAAGTCTATTCTCATCTAAGATGCTTTATAGGATTATAGATCAACACCAGTTCTTGACTGGAGCTTATTGTATATTGATCTTGGAAGCATAAAAGATAAAGCTAATCTCAGCAGGACTTGAATTCAGAACGTAAAGGACCTTAACTAAATACCATAATGTATTTTGTGAGGGGCATCAAGGAATCTGTCAGATTAAAAGAAATAATAAAAAGTTCTTCAAAGAGATATTTTGTTATTCTATATATAGTCTCATTGACATATTTTGATCTGGAAGGCAGAGGTGGAGGATTGATATAAAAAAATGGAGAATTAAATCTAAAGGAGATGATAAAAACTTTAGTTATGTTCCATCCGAAACTCTTTGTAAAATGATACCCTTTGAACTCGAAACAGACAAAAGCACTTTTAATACTTACCATATTGGATAGGTTTAGATTATAGGGAAAGTTAAGTGAAAGCTAAAGAAAGGGCTTCTACACCAAAGAACAAAAATATTGAATCAGTATGAAAGAAGAAAAAAAAGAATATGGTGGCTTCTTAACAAAACAAGAGAAACATTTCTTCTAAAGTATGTAACATGAAATTGTAATGTAATCACAACAGTAAATAAACATGACAAAGTAATGGGAGAGAGAGTTTAAATTGGTCCAACATTGTAGTAAACCAGGGAAATCAGAGGACTTTAAGTGGAACCAATACAATATCAGTTATTGCTAAATTCACTCTCTACTTTCTAAACCTTGGAAATTAAAACGACTATAAAACAAAATGATATGGAACTTACACATAATCCTATAAGCTTCCAAAGTTACTTCAGCCTTTCGTGACAGACCAGGCAGAGGAAGGAACCCCCAAACAGCAGGAGTCATACTGGATATAGGAATGTCGCTCATCTTTCCATTGATCGCCTTTCTTTCATAATTAGGATAATTTGTTAATTGGACCAATAATGAGTGAAGTAAACTCCAAGTAAGCAGATTACGTACCGAACAAATCATCATCATTCTAATGTCCACATTTCCATAGTTTCATGGGTCAAATGGAATTTGTTGTAGAAGATTTTCAATAACCAGATATCCTTCCTGATGCCCAAACCTGACACATTTTCATGGAAGACTGGAAATGAGGACAATGCTTGCTCACACACATACACACACACACACACACAGAGGATGGGCTTCTTTTAGGTGGCCAGTAACGAACCCTACTCCGGTTTCCTAAGTAAGCAGGATCTGTGTGTACCAACAGGAATAGAAATATAAACATGCCAAAGAGAGAAACCAGTGGGCCAAAAATACCTAAAGAGACCAACATCACCAGAATATTTGCCTCTAAAACATACATTATTATGTAACTATGGTTACCTTAGACTATGAATTAGTGGGGTATGGGTGGAAAGTCAAAATATTGCAAATATATTCATTTCCACCATTCTGTGTTGCTAAAAAGTGGTCAACAATTTACATAATAAGAAGTCAAATAAACTGTAAACAAGCTCTTTTCCATAAATTAGTAAATTTGTTGTAAAACAACCAGCTTTAATAATCCATGTGCAAATACAAACTTTGAGAACTATTAAAACTATATTAGCATATAAAAATAATGTACAAAATATATCACTAAAAATAAACTAAAAGCGATGAGTGAGTGTGTGTGTGTGTGTGTGTGTGTGTGTGTTTACAAACTGAGAACAGTGAATTATGTGGTATCTCCTTTATTGCAAATATCAATCATTATGGAGATGATAAAGATAACATTAGAATCTAGAAACAAAGCTAAATTGTGTTCCTTTTCCTCTGGAACACAGAGACCGTCAACAGCTAATTGCTGATATACTATTGGCTGTGCAAATCAGTGAGTTGATACAATGAAGAGTACTTTACATGCAACAGGTAGCTTTGGGTCAAGCAACTCTTGCAGAAGGCATTCAGAACAATGAAAGCAAAGATGGCTGCCAACAAAAAAAAAAAAAAAAAAGGCCATTCATCTTTAAAATAAGCAGCGATAATTTGTGCTAAATAATTTCTGACAATTATAGCCTACTTTTGATAAGATACCTATATAATTGAAGAAAGTAAACAGAGAGGGAAAAAGAAAAAGGAAAAAACCCACATCTCATAACTATCCATAATCATTCCATTGAATTCCTCCGAAAGAGCAGATAAGTGATCACATCAAGCGGCAGCGGAAGCAGTCACGGTGGAGCCAAGCATTGACAACAAGAACAGCTCTTGTTAGAAATGCAACAATCGACTGAAGGAGCTAAGAAACAGCTCTTGATAGCAGGCAGAAATAGGACATAAGTGTCCTTGATATTAAAATGAGAAATGGTATTCTTGTATGGATACATTCTTCCAGACACAGACAGTAGATCTGTTCATGCTAATAAAGAACAGCAGAAGATTCCAAACAGAATTCTGATCTAAGAAGTAAAGCAATAAACATACCAATTCAGAGAATGCATTCTGACATAGAAGTCAATCTAAGTTCTCTTCTTTTGGACATTATGGCTTCTCCTTTTTTTGCTTATTTCGCCTAAAGTTCTAAATGCAAATACAAAGATTTCTATGAAGCTGTTTGAAACCATAATCTGCAGAATTAGTAAAATATGACACTTCAAAATCATGACTGATAATATAGATTATTGAAATGGAAATTAATTTGAAGCTTTGATATAAATGTGATTCTTCTGCTGAACCGATCCTCTACCCCCTATGCTCTTTACTTGAAGGTAAATCCTAGAATTCACAAACCAACTTGACGTACCATGAATGAACAAATTGGATAATGCGTAGTCTTAGACACACTGTTCCTGAAAATAGTATTGAATTGTCACAGTTGGAATATCATCAATTATTGGTCTTCTCTCCTACAACTGACATTGGGTTACACAACAACAAATACAAAATTGGTATTCTTTAGGTTCAAAGATTTTCCAATTCATCCTGATACTTGCTCAGAATGGAGCGACCCTATTTGTCATTAAGTTAACCAATGATAATTATCTAAATTGCCCCAGAATGGACAAAGACATTGAATCAAGAAGTTCCTAATTGGCTACTTTATCAGTGCAAGAGAGTAATTAAATACTTTATCAAACTGGTACTTTGTTAGTCAAAGAAATATATTGCAAAATTAACGATAGCATTTATTGACACAATACTTGAATTTTTTCACGCTAAGTAATTTTTTTTTTTAATGTTGAGAGAGAAAGAGAGAGAGAGAGAGAGAGAGAGAGAGAGAGAGAGAGAGAGAGAGAGAGAGAGAGAGAGAGAGTAATAGATATCATAAAAGCAAACAAAATAAACCAAGAATTCCATGCAATGTTGAAGAAACAGTCATAACTTTTAGTGCCAAAGCCAAGGATTAAAATAAAAAATGGCAATGACGTATGACAACTATGTCAAGAATGAGGAATGATTAATACCAACATTTCCAAAATGCTTAACCCTTTAAAATACTAATTATATTCTATCTCTGGAAATATGTAAGTCAAAATCTCTATTATTTTGTAGGTAATGATGAGACACAAACCTAAAGACAATAATTTTGGAAATATCAAAATTCATGAAGAACAGAATGGCATCAGAAGGAAACTATTCTCACACCTTCATTCATGGAGTGGTTTACAATTGCAGAGCAGGAATCCTTTAAAACCCTAATCTCTTGTTTTGCCACATAGGAGTTTTGTATAATGTCTGATTGCCTTCAACTGCTACATTTCAACAGGTTTCTTGATCTACCCTTCCAATTCATAATTTCTATCACTTTATTATGCAGAGTGCTGTCATGTATCATCTTCATGTATAGGGTGCATCTGGCTACATACAATACTTCTAAATGGTACTTCTAGCTAGGTGTAATTAGTAAACTAGTTAGTTTCAGTTATGTCCACCAGACACACATCAAAGACCAGATAAATTATACAACCTTTGGTATTACACCAGTATCCAGTCTACTAAGTTGGTTGTGATACTAATGAGGAAGATAACCCAATGAATGCTCAAGTAAACATATTTGAAGCAGACAACAGAAATTATTGCCCCTTATAAAAATATTATCACCTATAAAAACATTACCTCTGGCAATACCTACACATATGTTCACTTTATGCTGGAAAATATATTTTTAGCCTTGCTCAAAGATAATCAGAAAGGTTATTTTAGTTGCCACATGGTCTTTCTTTAATGCTTATTACCATAGGAAATAAAATAAAAATTAAAGTAGCATTGTACACACACACACACACACACACACACACACACACACACACACACACACACACACACACACACACACA
>NC_068992.1:66460104-66460686 GCF_001194135.2 Octopus bimaculoides | reverse complement strand
ATCAATGGCAGGGGCAAAGGTTGACTCATGATCAATGGCAGGAGGAAAGATTGACTCATGATCAATGGCAGGGGCAAAGATCGACTCATGATCAATGGCAGGGGCAAAGATCGACTCATGATCAATGGCAGGGGGAAAGATCGACTCATGATCAATGGCAGGCGCAAAGATCGACTCATAATCAATGGCAGGGGCAAAGATCGACTCATGATCAATGGCAGGGGCAAAGATCGACTCATGATCAATGGCAGGGGCAAAGGTTGACTCATGATTAATGGCAGGGGGAAAGATCAACTCATGATCAATGGCAGGGGGAAAGATTGACTCATGATTAATGGCAGGGGCTAAGGTTGACTCATGATCAATGGCAGGGGCAAAGGTTGACTCATGATCAATGCCAGGGGGAAAGATTGACTCATGATCAATGCCAGGGGCAAAGGTTGACTCATGATTAATGGCAGGGGCAAAGATCGACTCATGATCAATGGCAGGGGCAAAGATCGACTCATGATCAATGGCAGGGGCAAAGATCGACTCATGATCAATGGCAGGGGCAAAGATCGACTCATGATCAATGGCAGG
>NC_068992.1:66455159-66459309 GCF_001194135.2 Octopus bimaculoides | reverse complement strand
AAGATCGACTCATGATCAATGGCAGGGGGAAAGATCGACTCATGATCAATGGCAGGGGGAAAGATCGACTCATGAAAGAAAGGACTGAGTTTAAATAGACAATATACACTCAGTACCACATATTGAGTACACTGTTCCTATTTCCATTTACAGCTGGTAAAATTTGAATGCGCGCGCACACACACACACACACATACATACACACACACACACACACACACACACACACAGAACGTTAAGACAGTATGCATGAATGGTTATGATTTGTAAATATTCAAAAGCTGAATAAGATCTAACAAAGTCAAAACTGTGATCTTTCACTTGTCACAAATGCAAATTTTCTCAAGAGGTTTATAAAGTTTATAACTGCAAAATTATTTTAATGCAATACTAAATATATATATATATATCAAAAAATTATTTTATACACCCTCTGGTTGTGTGTGTATGTAGTTAGATGTATATATGTATACCTGTGTGTGTGTGTATGAGAGCAAGAGAGAGATTTCTTATACATGTGTTTTATATTTGCATCCAGACGTATATAAGAAACATGTGTATGTAATTTAATATGCTATTCACACATCAATGCAAATATAAATGCATATATCTGTAAATGAAATGGAGGGAGAATACATTCCCACCACCACTAATTCTTGTGACATTTGAACTCAAATACAGGGGGTGAAGCACAGACTGCCAACTGCACTGGTTGCCATTCTGTGAAAGAGTGGCATGACTCAGTCCACAAAAGGGGATTAGAAAGAGTTAGAAAACAACACACTAACAACAGATGTTGACTAGATTAAAGCAGAAACTAAAGCAGGGGACAAGAATATGTATTTTTTTACCCACTGACCTCTCACTATAAGACAAATTGAAACTAACTCATATTTTTATTTTCATAAGTGTTTCCATTTAATAGTTAATTACAAAATTCCCAAACATCTCCATGGTATCATTAATCAGCAACAACCAGCTTAATTACAGTGCTTCATTAATGTAGAAAGGGCTTTCAGAATAACTTTTTGAGCCTTGTTTATTTTGGAAAAAGATCAAGTTTTAATAGAGTTTTACTGAATTATGAAGAGAGTAGTGACATGTTTCTCTTTTCATCGAATTCATGAAAGAACTGTGCAGCAACACTTAAATGTTCAACTCACTGCAAACCAGGTGTTATAAGCACAGGGACAACTCACTGTAAACCAGATTTTAGAGATGGTCAGCGCTTCATTAGTTTGCATTGACGAACGAAACTCTTACATGAAAAATTAATTGAAATAAAGTTGGTATATTTCAACAGAAATATAGTAACAAAAGGGTTAAACCCAAACTTATAATTAATCTTTTAATAATCCTCATTATATCCCCATAATTAAGAGTAATTATATAATATAAAGCTGAATGAAACTCAACATCCTGTATTTCTGAAATATTTCTATAGTAATTACATCATGGAAAAAACAAAATCACTTGCCAAACAAGTGCAACTCTAAAATTCTCTAGAAAATTACTTTTGCAGAAATAGAACTTTCCAATTCAGAGATTCTGGAGTTTGGAAGAATGCTAAATCTTCAAATAATAAAATTCTAGTCCCCTATATTTCGAAATACATTACAAATCTAGAACCTCAAACTTACCATAGGATTTGTATTGATAGTTTTATAGTAAAGGTGGACTACAAGAGTTGATTTAACATAAAAGACCAGACACACAGAGGTTTTGATATATTTTACTCAGATAGACAAGTTGATGTTTCATAGCTGCTAAGACTTTAATTTGTTAATATACTACTAAGTATCCTCAAAATGTGATATAAATATTTTCAAACTTTTGTATCTTAGCATTATTGACCATTTGTGAAAAACAAAAAAATATAGATTATTTTTGGATACTTTTTGTTCATGCTATCCATTTTTAGGGAGAGTGTGGTGTATGTATGAATGAAATAAATGTGTGTGTGTGTGGTCGGGGTATTTATATTGCAGTAATATAGATGTTAAAGCTAGATTAGTAACACTGATATGACAGCAATGTTATTGCAGCTGATGCATCACCAGAGCCCCA
Organism: Octopus bimaculoides; assembly: GCF_001194135.2. Lineage (NCBI taxonomy): Eukaryota > Metazoa > Mollusca > Cephalopoda > Octopoda > Octopodidae > Octopus > Octopus bimaculoides. Next base: position 66,457,242 of record NC_068992.1, on the reverse strand, counting down.
CCACTGGAAACAAATTTGGGCTCAGTTATGTCATACTTGCCACCCGTTGTACGTTTGTAAAGTTCAGCAGTCAATTAAATAGGTCTCAGTACGTGACCGGCACCTAATTTTAATGACCCAGAAGGATGAAGAGCAAAGTTAACATCAATAGGATTTGAACTCAGAATGTGAAGAGCCACAAGAGGTATCTTCAGATATACATAATTATTCAATTTTCATCTACCAGCATCAAAACAAGCTATTCCTGTGTCAACCATAAGTCAAGAACATCTCTTTGTATCTCTTTCTCCCTTCCTTGCTCTCTACTCATCTTTATAGAGTTTCAAACATATCAATAACAGCTCCTGGTTCTTTGTTTTGCTGCCCAGAATTCTGTGCCAAAAGTTTCACAAGGGATTGTGGTTAGCATTGTCATCTTTGATACTTGCAGTGTAAGTTGTTGTACAGCTACCAGTCAGCCACCATCTAACAAACCTGTTCAAAGGTATTCCAGGCTTGGCCACTTCCTTTTAGTATATCTAGGACTACATTCTTCAATGTGTCCCTTTTTTTATGGTAGAAAGGTGTGATATATAGAGATTTGGCTGTTCTTTCTAGTGACTGCATAAAAACTCCATTTGATTTATTCCATTGTAAATGGAAATGTTTGGCAATAGGACATGTGATGTTTTGTTCCTTTACAAACATTTCAATAGACTAATTTTAAACAACTTCAAATAACAATGCCAAGACCAAAAATAAGTCTTAAATAAATTATTTTCTAAAATAAATGAAGCCAACAAAGAAGCTTTACATGCTTGCTTGATTGCTAGAAATAATAGCCAAATTGCCATCCAATCTCACCATACAGTCTTAAGAACAGGAAGACTGCATCAGATAATGGTGTTCTAGAACCCCAGCCCACCTGAAAAGACAAGATGATCATGGCTGGAATGTCTTTGATCAAAGGTATGATCAGTACGGGTTGATCTGAGAATGAGAGGCAACAAGTAAATGAAGTTGCAAAATATATTCAACTTCTTCATATTTTCAAAAATTAATTTCATTCATTTTCTTTTCCTGAAATTTTATATATAAGTTAGTCAAGAAGGATATGAAGTGCTCATGACCTCCTCAAATTGGTGAAATTGATGTGGTCAATGGTCCTCCACCAGAATGAACATGAAGATGGAGGGAACAAAGGTCAGGTCTGAATTCTTACATATTGTGCAAATTCTGCTACAGGCATCCAATGACCAGTTAGTAGTGCTAAACTGAAAGGGGCATGTCAGGACTAAAACCCAGATAAAGACACTTTCAAAACAAACTTATTTCAAGCACAAAATTTTGCAGTGACTTCTAATGTCTTATAAAGACATTGATGTATAATATAATTAGGTTTCTCATTCCATTACAACAAATATACTTATATGCTAATTTAACAATTTGATCCCAGATGTTTCAAAGACAGTACTTCTGCTGAAGAGATCCACAAAGTCTGAAACATGCCTGGAGTTGTCTACCATACTTAACAACAGAAATAGTAATAATAATAATCCTTTCAACTATAGGCACAAGGCCTGAAATTTTAGGGGAGGGGTTAGTTGATGACATTAACTCCAGTAATTGACTGGTGCTTATTTTATTAACCCTGAAAGGATGAAAGACAAAATCAACCTTAGCAGAATTTGAACTCAGAATGTAAAACTGGGTGAAATGCTGCTAAGCATTTTGTCCAACTCTGACAACTCACTGCCATAATAATTATCATAATAATAATGGTTATCAATTAATTATCTTTGCCTGCATATCAAATCTTATGGCTTGTTAGTTTTCTAGACATAACCCTTTTCTTACCATTTTTCTGTTGAAATACATATACTACCTTTGTTTCAATTAATTTTGACATTATTAACTTGGTGTTTGGAATTTAAATTACCATGAAACTTTGAGAGGTTTTAATTTAGACCTTGATCCCTTTGAAACAAGAAGTTTATATCACAGAAATAGGGATAATCTCAGGCTGGTATCAAAAGGATTGAACATCTTTCCAATTAGCTGTTGATATAATTCATTTTCTTTTTCTAATTTACCAAACTGTTTG
>NC_068992.1:66453704-66455149 GCF_001194135.2 Octopus bimaculoides | reverse complement strand
GTGTGTGTGGATCTTTAAAAAAAATGTTTTTTTTCTCTTTTCTTCTACAATCTATGTGGAATGGACGATTCCAGGGTTGTATGAAATGGTGATGACAATGGTAGCAGACAATCTTATTTTATTTGAGAAGCTGTGAGTCATTGAAAGCCAAAGGAAGTAAAGATGTTGACTCAGTAATTTCACACTAACAGCATCACTACTTATCAAACAAGGCACTATACCAGAAACTACTAGTAAATTAGGAATTACGAGTTAACGACAAAATTTATTTCATTTGGAAACACCAAGTTACTGAGAATTGAATGGAATATTAACAGGCATTTCTTTTAAATTCTTGTTTTTATCTTCAGTAACCATTCATAAAATCTTCCTCTTATTCATGTTGCTGTATATATAAATAAATATATGTATGTATGTGTGTATAATGAACCCAGGGGTATACTTCATACTACAGGAATTAATCCCTACTCAGTATATTCCAGGAAAATAATTATGATTGATATACATTTACCATAACATAAATAACTACATCCTGCTTTGCATTCAAAAGAGAAGTTTCTTAGCTGAGACAAATAGAGACCAAACTGACAAAGCAGTCATGTTTTAAACAACCCTACATCAGTAGTATATATTTTGTATACACTACGGTATGTGTGGTATATATATATATATATATATATATATATATATATATATATATATATATATATAGGTGCAGGTGTGGCTGTGGGGTAAGTAGCTTGCTTACCAACCTCATGGTTCCGGGTTCAGTCCCACTGCGTGGCACCTTAAGCAAGTGTCTTCTACTATAGCCTCAGGCCGACCAAAGCCTCATGAGAAGGAAACTGAAAGAAGCCTGTCGTACATATGCATATATATATATATGTGTGTGTGTGTATATGTTTGTGTGTCTGTGTTTGTTCCCCCAACATCACTTGACAACCGATGGTGGTGTGTTTACGTACCCTTAACATAGTGGTTCGGCAAAAGAGAACGATAGAATAAATTTGGAAATGGCATATTGTACTGCTTGACATTCATGCCAGAAGTTCCAATACGAACATTTCAGAGTGTTTGTGAGTCGATCTGAGGACATGTACCAAGAGTGATAAAAAATCCAGCATCCAGTCAACATCATGGTGTTTGGGGTGATCATGAGCAATGGTGACATTATGCCTCCATTCATGTTCCCACACGGTCTTAAACTCAACGTGGAGGCCTACATCAAGTGCCTGGAGGAGGTAGTGTTGCCCTGGGTCAAGAGAGTGGCCTGCTGGAAGACCCTATGTCTGGCAACAGACCCTGCACCATGCCACACAACCAGGAGAGGCCTACCATGGCTGTCAGACAATTTCTGCAACCACATCACCCCTAACATCTGGCCACCTAACTCCCCAGACTGCAACCCCCTTGATTATTATATGTGGGATGCAGTTGAGTGAGAG
>NC_068992.1:66447016-66453694 GCF_001194135.2 Octopus bimaculoides | reverse complement strand
ACTGCAACCCCCTTGATTATTATATGTGGGATGCAGTTGAGTGAGAGACCAACAAAACTCCTTGTAACACCAAAGATGAACTGAAGGCAAAGATTATGGCAGCATTGACCAGCTTAAACAAGGAGACCATTCAGAAGAGTTACAGGAGATTCCAGAATCATCTGGAGGCTGTAGTTGAAGCCAATGGCGATTTTATTGAATAAATTTACTCTTTAGTATTTCACAATATTTTAATGGAATTTTGGTAAATACATCTGTTAAAATGAGATGTCAGTGTAATTTTCATTTTTATATAATTTAGACAATATTTAGACAACAATTCACTGCATCCTGTATATGGGGAAAAAGAAAGAGAGACAAGGCATTAATGTATAATCATAGAGCAATAGTATATATTCTCTATGTACATGTATCGTGTGTGTGTGTGTGTGTGTGAAAGCATTAATGTACAAGCAATCAGAGAAGTAATAACATAGGTCTGTAGTAGTGAAAGGAATCAGACTAGTGAAGAATTCCTGTAAACCAGAATGATAGTGAAGTCTGGCAGAGAGCCCAAGAAAGAAAAAACGGTAGCAAATAGAAGCTGCCATTGAAACATAGGTTTCAAGGTTGGAGATGCTAATTTTTGGCTAGAAACATCAAGTCAAAATTGGTTCTCCTTCCTCTTCATAGAATAAGACAAATGTTATTGTTGTTGTTGTTGTTATATTTATTTGTTCTGCTGCTCTTAGTCATCAGTCAGCAGGAGTTTCTAGTTTTCAGTCAATGTAGTAAGCTGTGTAGGTCAAGATCATAGAGTAATTTATAGGTAACTTAAACACACACACCTACTCTAATGAAACAGCTGCCATTGATAAAATAAGGCAACTACTATTAACACTGCTGCTGGGAAATACTACTTATATATATTTTGTATTTTCAGTTCTATTTACATTTGTTTATTTTATCCTTTAGGCATTCATTAAAGGATGAATGGAAACAAGAACCAAAATGCTGTACTGACTCATCTTCGATATGCAAACATCCATTTATTATTCTTCAGGAATGATCAGCACTGTACAGTTGCTGATGTCTAAAACTGTTCCATACCATTCTGTTCCATACCATTCTGTTCCATACCATTCTGTTCCATACCATTCTGTTCCATACCATTCTGTTCCATACCATTCTGTTCCATACCATTCTGTTCCATACCATTCTGTTCCATACCATTCTGTTCCATACCATTCTGCAACACATTGGCTCATTCATACTCACCACCTCTTGTTTCTGTAAAGGAGAAGCTCTCAGCTCTCATTGCATTTTCCTCGAATTCATGAAGGCAGAGGGCACGAAATAGTCCATCAATGACCTTCTCATAAAGCAGTAGAAATGAGAGCAAGTGTGAAAGAAAAGAATCAAGAAGGATTTGAGGTGAAGTTAAATTTGGCAAGATTTGAACTCAGAATGAAAATGCCACTTAAACTATAAAGAAGGATTTCTAGGGTATGTGATCTGGTACCTAATTCCTTGCAATTAGGTCAATGGAAACAATGAAGAACAAGAGCACTCAAGGAGCACAAAACTCTGCCAAGGCAACACCAACATCTTCTAAATGATTAGCCAAAGATGATTTTTAAAATGAGAATATCTGAAATAAACTCGACTGCTCTCACAAGTGAGAATACTAAAAATGAATCTGACCGCTCTCAAAACTTAAGTAAAAAAAAATACAGAAAAGTAATCCAGAATCCTTGTCCGATGCCTGATCGATCCCAATGGTAGTCATGGAATGTAAAGGTGAGTGTATGGGCCATGTTTGTAATGCTGTGTGTGTGTGTGTGTTGTCTGCAGTGGGAACAGGGACAGTTTTCTCTATGAAGGCCTTTTTTAGTCTATCCACTGATATAGTGTCTTTACAACCATTAAGGTCTATAGTGAAAAATTTACCTGTGCGTCAAAGAAAACGTAAAGGACCTGCATACGGTACTGTTAACGGAGGTTTAACAACATCATCGCACTCAAAAACCTGAGTCCAACTTGGTTCCCAGCCATGTTGTCCGGAGTTCAGTCCCACTGTATGGCACCTTGGACAAAGGTCTTCTACTATAGCCGGAGACCAACCAAAGACTTGTGAATGGACTTGGCAAAATGGAAACTGAAAGAAGCTTAATCATCATCATCCATCGTGTGTGTGTGTGTGTGTGTGTGTGTGTGTGTGTGTGTGTGTGTGTGTGTGTGTGTGTGTGTGTGTGTGTGTGTGTGTACACACACACACACACACACTTGTTTTTACATCATCTGATGATTGTAAAAGAGCATCACCATCATACAAGTGAGATTGTTTGTTTCCAGTCTTCCATAGAAACCATGTCTGGCCCATGGGGAAATTATCACCTTGCTTTAAAAGAATTAAGGGCTAGTGACAGGCTGCCTCAACCAATTCCATCCGACTCCTGCAAGCATGGAAAAGGGGACAGTGAAACAACAATGATGATAATATACATCACAATGATCTACTCTGTTTTAGTTTGACTTTTCGTTTTTGCTAAGAATCAGATTCAGAATTTAAAAAACCCTAAATTTCATAAGTAGGAATGGCTAAGTTTCTTATCAAAGATAAAAACAAAACCCCAAAAATAGACATTTGAAGATATAGAAAAAAACTAATCTACTGATATATAACTTAAAGTTTAGAAGTGTAGAAACCATGTGTGCGCACATGTGTATATGTGTGTATACATGTGTGTGTGTGATTCTTTAGACCACACAAAATGGAAGAAACTTGCTACAAAGTGAAATATGACATCAAACATTGCATGAGGTAACAGAATGTAGAATCAGAGGATATCTGAAAATAGAATTATGTATTTATATGTTCCCTCTTCGTTGTTCAGAAACCTTATCAACAGAAGGGGGAAAAAAGTGACACTTCTGAGTGACAGAGAGGAAAAGATAGTTTTGAATAACTACTGCATATGAAATTATTATAGCTGGGCTGTTGCTGTGTAACCAAATTCTACCTTCTGTTATTGGCCATATATAGTAAGGCGCGACTGTTGATAACGCAGGCATTACAGAGATTTATCTCAAGGATCATAATACATAGGTCTGTATATCTGATAGTGATGCGCTATAACAAAAATATAATATGCATGGCCATTGACAAATCCTACACTCACACCCAATGATTATCACGAGAGAGAGAGAGAGAGAGAGAGAGAGAGAGAGAGAGAGAGAGAGAGAGAGAGAGAGAGAGAGAGAGAGAGAGAGAGAGAGAGAGAGAGAGTGTGTGTGTGTGTGTGTTAATATTATTTCAACATATCCTGCATGTTGTATGAACAAGAAACAAAAAAATTAGAAAAAGAAGATTAAAATTTTAAATAACCATAAAGTGACAGTAATTACTGCTTGCTAATCTTTGTTGAAACTGTAAAATTGATGTTCTTAAAACTAATCTCAACATTCTAGTAAAAAAAAAAAAAAACAACATAAGAAGTATAGTTAGGCTAACACTATTTTAAATTTAATTTGATTACCAAAAGCTTTTAATGAGGTCATCAAGTTAAAAAGGTACAAAATACTAATTACTTGCATGAGAGAATATTCACCAACTAGAGATATTTTCAGTAAACCTTTACAGCTTAATTGCTTTCTAAATTAGGTAACAATCTAATTACACAGAGACATTAGTGCAGCATGTAAGGAAATTTGTAAAAACTTGAAATATTTTGTATTTCAAAAGTGAGTTAATTTTTTTCTTTTATTACTAAACACCTCTCTTCTTATGGCATGAAATACTAAAGTTTTTTTTAAAGAAATACATAAAGCAAACAAAGCAAAAGAAACATGTATCTTTTATTTACTGATGTCAATAGTTCATCTCAAAAATAACTAACACTGGTTTCTAAGCTTAGCTCCACAAAGCAGAATGTTAGCCTCACTCTGGAAAAGAGGAAGAAACCATTACTAATGGATTGACCCCAGACTTAGCTCAAATGCTTACAATACGGTGGACTCCACTAGAGACACCCAAGGGTCAGGTAACAGTGTTACAATGGATAACATTAAATCTACCACCCAAACAGTATTTAGAAGTACATTATTCGATGTCTCTTTACTTTTTCAAAACACAGTAGTGTTTGGTTTGAGATAGATTTTACTGCTATTTCTATCATACAACAATTGTTTTGCATTATTGGCTTCAAAAGATCTAGCCATACTGATCTGTTCAGATAAAACTCAGTGATTAAAATACATTTAATATTTTAACATTCAATGTTCCATCAATTTTAAAATTTATAAAAAAATATTGTACCAGTTTTCTCTACTCTGCTAAAACCAACACCAAAAAATATTGAGGTGCACATTTGGGTATAAAAATATACTAAAACAAATTTAAACCCAATTTTAATATGGAAATTGATTTAAGCCATTAAATAAAGAAATTTCTTTAGAGAAACTCAATTATAAACCCTTCTTTAGGATGATTTACATCTTGCTTATTATAACAGGTAAGGTGCAGATAGTTATAATTTAGTCAGAGCAGAAATTCATATTACTCTTTAATGTTAATATCATTTTGATTTTATTAAAACTCAAGCCATACAAGTCATTTAATTGGAAATCTTCAGGTTACTACTTCATCAGAATGTAAACCCTGAAAACAAGTTTGGTTGCTTTAAGTAAAACTTTCTAATGATTTTAACTGATGTTGTTACAAATCTCAAGTATAAACTTTTATAGCAGATTTGTATTAAATAGAATTCCAGTTAAGAAAATGGATCTACTTCCTCTGCATCCCAGACACATGTTGGTGCCATTAACCAAACTCTATTACTTCTCTTAAATTTATCTTAGCAGGTCAGCATGGCCTAAGAAACAGCCTGCAGGAATATACATGTAGTTTCAAAATAAACAAAACAAATTCTTAGAAAGATAGCAAGAACAAAATGTATCAAAAAGTACAAGATTTTAGAAGTGTCCAATACACAATAAGCATTCGGCCGATACTAAAACCAAAGCCATAAACATGGCCCAAATGTCAGTTTAGCCAATACCAAGGAAACAGAGATGTAGCTAAGAACATGTTTGCTGACCTGAAATTGAAATAAGATAAAGAAATATTCTAAACTGATGTAAAAAAAAAAAAAAAGGATTGGTATACTGTGATAATTCCACAGATACTTCCACCTCCCCTGCCATACCACCACACTGTACCAATGTCACTAATCGGTATGATGCAGTTTGGAGATAACGGGTTTATTTTAACTCAATATTAATAATGAGGATGATCTTTTAAATGTATCCCAAAAAAGACACCAACCTTTTATAGTTTACAACTGAAAGCAGTAAAACTGACAGGAATCATGCATACTTTGAAAAACAAAACTAGGTATGGAATTCTTAACTCTCGTCTGAAAAGTATTAATCTGATTTCTTTCTAAATGGATATAGTAATTTAATATAAAATTTGGAAATGGATATTGAATCTTGTTTGGTCTTAATAATTTTCACAAAATAAACAAACAAAAAAGAGCTTAGAACCATAAACAAGGTAAATGTAATTCTAAGACAACCATATACGAGTAAGAGTGTTTCAAATTTCAATTCCTCCATTAATTTATATTAGCAGATCAATGAAGACAATGAAGTCTTAAGTCACAGTTGCAAATTATAACTCTGCTAGTATTGCTGGTATTGTTGTTGCTATCTTTCCACATTGATTGTGAAAGACTAATGGTTAAAGCTTTGAAATGAAAACCAATTATATGGACGATTCTATTAACGATGAGATTGATTATAGAAAGAAACATAAGTGATTGATGATGATGTGAGGCTAACAGAAAATAATGAGTTCTGCTCTTTATATTAATTATAAATTCATTCCTTCTTTTGTCATAATAGTGAGTCTTGACAAAGTTAGAAAAACAGTTAATTTTCCATTCTGTAATGATGAATGTCTGAATGTCAAATGAAAATTTTTCTAGCAGACAACAAACAGCATTACATGTTAGTTTTACAATGAATAACAACTTAATTAACATTTGTTGCTCCAGCATCCATTCTCCATACTGAGACATAAGTTTACACACACACACACACACACACACACACACACACACACACACACACACACACACACACACACACACACAGTGTGAGCTATTAGTTTCATGCCTCTGGAAATACAATGGTCAGACAATCTTTCGTAGCTTGCATTTAAATCCTGTGTACATTAAAATATTTATCTCTCACTGGATGGAGTACTTCTTTGTTGATCCCACTAATAATGGAACAATACATTACATATATGCATGCATATATATATCATCATTGTCATTTAACGTCTGCTTTCCATGCTGGCATGGGTTGGATGGTTTGACTGAGGTCTGGTGAGCCAGAAGGCTACACCAGGTTCAATCTGATCTGGCAAAGTTTCTACAGCTGGACGCCCTTCCTAACGCCAACCACTCCGAGAGTGTAGTGGGTGCTTTTACATGCCACTGGCACGAGGGCCAGTCAGGTGGTTCTGGCAATGACCACACTCAAAAGGTGTTTTTTTACGTGCTACCTGCATGGGAGCCAGTCCAGTGGGACTGGGAACGACCACACTCAAATGTTTTCACGTGCCACCGGCACATGTGCCAGCAAGGCAACGTTGACAACGATCACAGTTGAATGGTGCTTTTTATGTGA